>NC_092233.1:6927500-6960000 GCF_036320965.1 Panulirus ornatus | reverse complement strand
TCATATTAAACTTCCATTTTCAACCATTATGGCTACACTGCAGAATGCATAACCTCTGGAAACTTGCCATCATATTTCCAGTCCTAAAACCCTTCAGACCCTCCCATTACCCTCTCCTCTTACCGCTCCATATGACATGTCTTCGGTATCGAAACTCTTTGAAAAGCTGATCCACAACAGAAACAAGCAAAATACCCGACTTTTACCGAAACAGTGTGGCTTTAGACCCATCTACCAACACAAACCTCACACGACACATCCTGGATGGCTCCAGCCAGACAGAACCCCCGTCCCGCACACTACTAGTGGCAATAGACGTCAGCAAAGCATTTGACACTGTTCCTCGGAACATCCTTACACAGAAGATGCTTAACACCACCCTCCATAATAGTCCCATAATGTGGTTGTCCAATTTCATACCTGGCCTCCATGCCGTAGTCACTCACACTGTCTTCACTTGTTTATCCTTAAGCTCTACTATGGTGTTCCCCAAGGGGAGGTTCTATCTCCACCTCTTTTCATTTTCTACCTTCATGTCCTTCCATCACCTTCAACAAAGCCAAGTGTAGTGAAGATCCCTTTATTTCCAGACAACCATACACTAGCAACACAGAACCCAAACAATATACAAGTAGAAATTGAAATTCCAACACTTAACATTACACAAGTGAACTACTGACTCACACCGATCGGAATCACAACTTCTCCACAGAAGTCCTCAGTCACCCTCTCAATCCCAGAGAGACACCAGCCCAACCTGCATCCTCATGTCACCTTGCTTGGCACAACCGCTCCCAGTCAACATAACCTCACCTGTGCTCGGCGTCACATACCACACAGGCGTTACCGGACTCCGCCTGCTTGTGGTTACACCTCGAGTGAAAAAAAAAATGACTTTCTGCGAGGCTGGACCATCGTCTTTTGACGTCAAGGGAACTACTCACGCCAAAAGGGTCCACCATTTCCCAGCTTCTAGAAGTAGCGCAGCCTTGAAGCAACAGGCATCCCCCCCAGATAAAGGGGTCATGGGGTTATATGATAATGATAATAATGATCAAATAATGATAATGATAATGATGATGGTGTTACGTACATGACATTTGCTCCCCACACCACAAGCATCAACACAGTGGTAACCAACGTTCTGAAGGCCCTCAGATCACTTTTTGGTGCCAGTTTTGGACGAGACAAAAAACGAAAATAATCCTTCCGTATCCCCCTAGCTAGATAGATGGATAGACGGATAGATAAACAGATAGATAGATGGATATGAATTGAAATAGCTTAGGGTCGTGAGCGGTGATTCAGATAATGAAATGCTCTCGCGAAATATCACCTTCATTCCATAGTGGTGTAAGTTGTCGAAAAATCAAATACGAGGAATTTCATCAGAAGAATTCCAGACATTCTGTGGCCTGGGCCGACCGACCTGCCTTTCCTGACCAGACAGACGGAACACTTGGCTTGACCAGCCGACCACAGCCAAGTCCCCTGACCGGTCACCCGTGGCCAAGTCCCTCACTGGCCAAGCCAAGGGCAAGACCATCACACCAGCCATCATGAGCCTCGCCCTTGACCCATCTTCTACAGCAGGGTTCAGTACCAGGGCCTTAGAGTAGGTCAGAACCCTCACCCCAGTGTCTGACAGGGGTTCCCCACTGGGGCAAGTTCAACCCATCTGATTTCCAGAGGATTATAGAGAGGGTTGATTCGTCCTGGGTAATTATAGAGAGGGTTGATTCGTCCTTGGTAATTATAGAGAGGGTTGATTCGTCCTTGGTAATTATAGAGAGGGTTGATTCGTCCTGGGTGATTATAGAGAGGGTTGATTCGTCCTTGGTAATTATAGAGAGGGTTGATTCGTCCTTGGTAATTATAGAGAGGGTTGATTCGTCCTTGGTAATTATAGAGAGGGTTGATTCGTCCTTGGTAATTATAGAGAGGGTTGATTCGTCCTGGGTAATTATAGAGAGGGTTGATTCGTCCTTGGTAATTATAGAGAGGGTTGATTCGTCCTTGGTAATTATAGAGAGGGTTGATTCGTCCTGGGTAATTATAGAGAGGGTTGATTCGTCCTTGGTAATTATAGAAAGGGTTGATTCGTCCTTGGTAATTATAGAAAGGGTTGATTCGTCCTTGGTAATTATAGAGAGGGTTGATTCGTCCTTGGTAATTATAGAGAGGGTTGATTCGTCTTTGGTAATTATAGAGAGGGTTGATTCGTCCTTGGTAATTATAGAAAGGGTTGATTCGTCCTGGGTAATTATAGAGAGGGTTGATTCGTCCTTGGTAATTATAGAGAGGGTTGATTCGTCCTTGGTAATTATAGAGAGGGTTGATTCGTCTTTGGTAATTATAGAGAGGGTTGATTCGTCCTTGGTAATTATAGAGAGGGTTGATTCGTCCTTGGTAATTATATAGAGGGTTGATTCGTCCTTGGTAATTATAGAGAGGGTTGATTCGTCCTTGGTAATTATAGAGAGGGTTGATTCGTCCTTGGTAATTATAGAGAGGATTGATTCGTCCTTGGTAATTATAGAGAGGGTTGATTCGTCCTTGTATAGGGAACTAGTTTCATATATAGGGAGGATCTATTTCCCAATTACTCGACATTCTGATATATGTTCATCCGGTTCGTTATGTCTCTCCCATCCGGTTCGTTATATCTCTCCCATCTGGTTCGTTATATCTCTCCCATCCGGTTCGTTATATCTCTCCCATCCGGTTCGTTATATCTCTCCCATCCGGTTCGTTATATCTCTCCCATCCGGTTCGTTATATCTCTCCCATCCGGTTCGTTATATCTCTCCCATCTGGTTCTCAACACTTGACCCGCTCTCCCCGTGCCACACTGTCGGGTCTCTCCCCCTGCCACACTGTCGGGTCTCTTCCTCTTTTCTACAGTTATTACTCTCGGGTTTTTACTATAGTTATCCCTCAGGGTCTATATTGCCTGCTTCTCCGTCACCGACCTCAGTTGGACTACGTCATGCGCGTCGAGGCGCTACGTCACACGATTTACACTTGTGGTTTTCGGCAGTTCAGGGCTGACCCGTTGTGACGTCTGTTTCTTTCCTTACGCGGTTAAGCCCTCGCATAACTCCAAACAACTACAAACCTCATCTTTTTTAATAAAAGACAAAATTCTCAACCTCCGCCCAGAAATAATTCTCCACCTTTGAAAAAATTTGATATTTCTATATATATGTCTTTTTCCTTCTTTTTTTTTCTCTCTTTTTTTCCCGTTTTTTTCTTATATTTCTTTGCATGTCTGGGCTGGGCAAGGATTTCTCTCCCTAACAGGAGCCTTTGACTTTAAAAAGACGACAACATGCACACGTTCACACGGTGTCATCTACACCCAGGTGGGTGTACATGTGTATGGAAATCCCTCAAAAGATTTTAGACGTGAACAAATATGATACTCTGTAGTTCCAGTGGTATGTGTTCTACATGACCAGTGGTGTATGTGTTCTACATGACCAGTGTTGTATGTGTTCTACATGACCAGTGGTGTATGTGTTCTATATGACCAGTGGTGTATGTGTTCTACATGACCAGTGGTGTATGTGTTCTACATGACAAGTGGTGTATGTGTTCTACATGACCAGTGGTGTATGTGTTCTACATGACCAGTGGTGTATGTGTTCTACATGACCAGTGGTGTATGTGTTCTACATGACCAGTGGTGTATGTGTTCTACATGACAAGTGGTGTATGTGTTCTACATGGCCAGTGATGTATGTGTTCTACATGACCAGTGGTGTATGTGTTCTACATGACAAGTGGTGTATGTGTTCTACATGACAAGTGGTGTATGTGTTCTACATGACAAGTGGTGTATGTGTTCTACATGGCCAGTGATGTATGTGTTCTGCATGACCAGTGGTGTATGTGTTCTACATGGCCAGTGGTGTATATGTTCTACATGACCAGTGGTGTATGTGTTCTACATGACCAGTGGTGTATGTGTTCTACATGACCAGTGGTGTATGTGTTCTACATGGCCAGTGGTGTATATGTTCTACATGACCAGTGGTGTATGTACTCTACGTGACTCACTTCTGCGACTTTCCTTGCCAAGTTATTTCCAACGTGGACTCCAGAAAATGCCTCCCCCTCCCTCTGCTCCTCCTGGAAGACGACAAAACGAATTTTCCAGGATCTGGACCGGTAAAGTCAACGAATGGTATAATCCAGTCTATGGTCAGTGGCTTCCAACAAAGTGCTGCGTCTTTTTAAAAGAATATTGGCGTGCTGCGAACTCCATTATTTAAGGACGCTACGTATATAACAGTTGTTTCCAGCAATTTGGCCTCCATGGAAAATACAAGAGCTCACGTCTGCTCCTCATGTCCTTAAGTTACCCCACCCTTCGCTGTCTTCCAGCATTAATTCCATGATGACAGTCCCTTCTGGACGCTCGCTTCCTAAAGCGATATTTAAACACAGGCAGCTTCAAGCAACTGTAAAGGGAAATCAAGGCCTTTCCAGAGCCTCCTCACATGCCCCAACCCATCGCCACGTCCCCGTCGGATTATCGGTACTGAGGCCTTTCCAGATCCCCCACGAACAACAGTGGATGACCCACCCAAGCCCTAACCACCTGAAGAAGCATGTGCCATCTTCTGAGTTGACTCTTAAGCGTGGCAACGGGAGGGTTTTTTTTTTGTGTCGCACCCCCACTACACGGACCAACCCATCATCCTCTCTGGTCTTCCAGCACTTTGCATCATCCCGTGACGCAACCATTCCAGATCCTCCAGACAAGACTCGTATGACGATTGCCCTGAACCCTATCCCCCCTGAAATATCTCGGGGGGGTGGTTTCCAGGGGAGGGGGGGGGATTGGAGATTTCCAGACCATTAGCCTCTGGGTTTTTGAGGCTCCTCATCATCCAGGACATATCATATTGCTTCCACGTCTCTGCCGTATACATAATAGATGATCCGGAGTTCCATCAGTGAAACGACTCTGGATTTTTACCTGATTCCCACCACACGGGAAGACCTGGCAACCCAGCCAGGCCCTCACTAACTGTGACAAACTACAGGATGATTTTTTTTCTTCAGACTCTCCCGAAGGCTTTCCAGTACTCACTCACTCACTTGAAACTTGAATGTATAGCTTTTTGAGACTTTCGAGAAGCAGGAGGAAGTTCCTCAGCCACCAACGTCTTCAAGACCAAGAAGAACGAAGTGTGCTGAGGTCTTCTGCTGCTGCAGCACTCGGCCAGCAGCACTCGACCAGCAGCACTCAGCCTGCAGCTCTCGGCCTGCAGCACTCGGCCAGCAGCACTCGGCCTCCAGCACTCGGCCTGCAGCACTCGGCCAGCAGCACTCGACCAGCAGCACTCGACCTGCAGCAGTACTCGACCAGCAGCACTCGACCAGCAGCACTCGACCTGCAGCAGTACTCGACCAGCAGCACTCGATCAGCAGCACTCGGCCAGCAGCACTCGGCCAGCAGCACTCGACCAGCAGCACTCGGCCTGCAGCACTCGGCCAGCAGCACTCGACCTGCAGCAGCATTCGACCAGCAGCACTCGACCAACAGCACTCGGCCTGCAGCACTCGGCCAGCAGCACTCGGCCAGCAGCACTCGGCCTGCAGCACTCGGCCAGCAGCACTCGGCCTGCAGCACTCGGCCTGCAGCACTCGGCCAGCAGCACTCGGCCAGCAGCATTCGACCAGCAGCACTCGACCAACAGCACTCGGCCAGCAGCACTCGGCCAGCAGCACTCGACCAGCAGCACTCGGCCTGCAGCACTCGGCCAGCAGCACTCGACCTGCAGCAGCACTCGACCAGCAGCACTCGACCAACAGCACTCGACCAGCAGCACTCGGCCAGCAGCACTCGACCAGCAGCACTCGGCCAGCAGCACTCACGGGAGAGGAGTCCCAGAGAATCTATGACCTTTCCAGTCGCTGGTGATGACCTGGAAATAACTCGATTAATGAAGGTAAGGCTCGTTTGTTTACATCAGGTGCGAGGATCATGAAGATAAATTGTGGACCGATGGAACGTACGACCTGGCCGTCCTGCCTGACCTCGTGTGTCATGCTTTGTGAGGCCTTCCAGGCACTGCACCGGTTCCAGGTGTGTACCACGTGTTCCAGGCACTGCACCGGTTCCAGGTTTGTGCCACGCGTACTATGCACTGCACCGGTTCCAGGCGTGGCACATGTACCAGGCACTGCACCGGTTCCAGGTGTGTGGCACATGTTCCAGACTCTGCACCGGTTCCAGGTGCGTGGCACGTATCCTAGGCACTGCACAGGTTCCAGGTGCGTGGCACGTATTCCAGGCAGCATCGTGGTACAGAGAGAGCAATGGTTGAAGAGAAGCAATGCCTGGAGACTATATGGAACGATAAGTCTTTGTGCTTCCACTCTCGCTAATAGAGAGGGAGGAAGAGGAACCACCCGAGAGATATATGTCGGCAGCACACTCGATACTTGGGCGAAATATAACCTCTGTAGATATGGACGAACTACACGAGAGAAGAGCAATGACAGCACCGACATAGCTACTGGGAAATCCGCGTTTGAGGATCAGACTTGATGAGGCTGATGACGTGGGTTTTCCAGGATAGAGAGTGGACGATATTAGTTACGCCTAAGACATTTATGTCATTACGAGGTTGGACTGTGGTGTTATGATATTAAACAGAGGGAGAAGAGGAACTCGTAGAAACAGATACTCGGAGAAATTTCGTTTTAATACAAATTTTGACTTGGTTACTGCTCCTCCATACCGAGATGTTGCGCAGGTCCGGCTTGGGAAAGGAAATAAGTTCAGTACGAGAAAAAGAACTTGCCGTAGGAAGAGGAGGGGAGGGAAAGGGAGTTAAAAGTGAGTGAAGACGAATCTTGAAACATAAGAGTAAGTAGACCTAACACCTGAAGACTGGTCATTTGTGGTGAGACGAAGGAGAGTAGGTGACAGGACGGATCCCTGAGGGACGCCACAGTTGATATGATAAGAACGGGAAGGCGTTCCATGAGCGATTACTGCAGTAGAACTGCCAGAGATGATGACGTGGTTCAAAGAACGGAGGAAAGAAAAAGAAAACATTAACAGAAGCCAGCCAGCCACCCCACACCCTCCCAGTGTTCCCAGCCACCCCACACCCTCCCAGTGTTCCCAGCCACCCCACGCCCTCCCAGTGTTCCCAGCCACCCCACGCCATCCCAGTGTCCCAGCCATTCCAGGCCCTCCCAGTGTCCCAGCCACCCCACGCCCTCCCAGTGTTCCCAGCCACCCCACGCCCTCCCAGTGTCCCAGCCACCCCACACCCTCCCAGTGTCCCAGCCACCCCACGCCCTCCCAGTGTTCCCAGCCACCCCACGCCCTCCCAGTGTTCCCAGCCACCCCACACCCTCCCAGTGTTCCCAGCCACCCCACGCCCTCCCAGTGTTCCCAGCCACCCCACGCCCTCCCAGTGTTCCCAGCCACCCCACACCCTCCCAGTGTTCCCAGCCACCCCACGTCCTCCCAGTGTTCCCAGCCACCCCACGCCCTCCCAGTGTCCCAGCCACCCCACACCCTCCCAGTGTCCCAGCCACCCCACGCCCTCCCAGTGTTCCCAGCCACCCCACGCCCTCCCAGTGTTCCCAGCCACCCCACACCCTCCCAGTGTTCCCAGCCACCCCAGGCCCTCCCAGTGTTCCCAGCCACCCCACGCCCTCCCAGTGTTCCCAGCCACCCCACACCCTCCCAGTGTTCCCAGCCACCCCACGCCCTCCCAGTGTTCCCAGCCACCCCACACCCTCCCAGTGTTCCCAGCCACCCCACACCCTCCCAGTGTTCCCAGCCACCCCACGCCCTCCCAGTGTCCCAGCCACCCCACGCCCTCCCAGTGTTCCCAGCCACCCCACGCCCTCCCAGTGTCCCAGCCACCCCACACCCTCCCAGTGTTCCCAGCCACCCCACACCCTCCCAGTGTCCCAGCCACCCCACACCCTCCCAGTGTCCCAGCCACCCCACACCCTCCCAGTGTTCCCAGCCACCCCACGCCCTCCCAGTGTCCCAGCCACCCCAGGCCCTCCCAGTGTCCCAGCTACCCCACGCACTCCCAGTGTAGCAGTCCCATCGTTTGTGCCTGGCAGTTCTCAGGTCACCCTGCATGAATCTGGCACGACCTGGTGTGGGTTGAGTCTCGGTGGAAGCGCATCTTGGTGGCCTTTCCTCGCTACTGGCCGTTCGTCTCAAATAAGACTTCCCCACGTGTTACTGTACCTTCCCCACCTTCCCCCCACCTTGTATAGTACCTTCCCCACCTTCCCCCACCTTATACAGTACCTTCCCCACCTTCCCCCACCTTATACAGTATCTTCCCAACCTTCCCCACCTTATACAGAACCTTCCCCACCTTATACAGTATCTTCCCTACCTTCACCCCCTTCCCCCACATTATACAGTACCTTCCCCTCCTTTCTCTATCTGTTACATTACCTTCCCTACCCTATACCTATCTTCCTTCACCTTAAACAGTAACTACCCCACCTAATGTACCTATTACTGCACCTTCCCCACCTTATACAATACCTTCCCCACCTAATACCACACCTTTTCAACCTTATACAGTAACTCCCCTACCTATAATACATCACCTTCCTCCCCCTCATACAGTACTTGCCCCACCTAACACACCTCCCTCCCCACCTGCCCCATGACACACCCCCTCCCAATCAACTGACCCAGGTTGTGGTGTAAACAAGGTCCACACACACACACACACACACACACACAGGGGCGCCCCGGCTCAAGATAATGTTTTGATCGGTTACTTGACAAACACTTGTGGTAGGGGGGGGGGGATACGGTCTCCCTCCCCTCCCAACCCTCCCTCCCCACCCGTCATGACCCCTTTCCTCCCCTCAGGTCTTTGGGAGAAGCACAAACACCACCACGAACGACGACGAACCACCGGACAGACACTCTCTCTCTCTCTCTCTCTCTCTCTCTCTCTCTCTCTCTCTCTCTCTCTCTCTCTCTCTCTCTCTCTCTCTCTCTCTCTCTCTCGCGCCACAGAATTTCGTCTCTCCCTTGTTATCTTCTTTACGCACATATCTCTACGTAGATAAGAAGAGAGTTGGACGACTCGCCCCCCCCCCAAAGACCACATGCCCGTGCGAGAGAGAGAGAGAGAGAGAGAGAGAGAGAGAGAGAGAGAGAGAGAGAGAGAGATGGGTTATGTAGTTGAGATTATACAAAATACCACGACCATGGCTCCGTCTTTTCTACCAGTAGTAACGTAGACTGCCGACAAGACTGGTCGGGAGGAGGCATGACAGTGTTATAGTAGGTTAGTGACTCTACCTGAGCGAGACCACTGACTCACACCCACCTAGAGTCACGGGTCATGACTCACACCCACCTAGAGTCACGGGTCATGACTCACACCCACCTAGAGTCACGGGTCATGGCTCACACCCACCAAGAGTCACGGGTCATGACTCACACTCACCTAGAGTCACAGGTCATGACTCACACCCACCTAGAGTCACGGGTCATGACTCACGCCCACCTAGAGTCAAGGGTCATGACTCACACCCACCTAGAGTCACGGGTCATGACTCACACCCATCTAGAGTCACGGATCATGACTCACACCCACCTAGAGTCACGGGTCATGACTCACACCCACCTAGAGTCACGGGTCATGACTCACACCCACCTAGAGTCACGGGTCATGACAACACAGTCACCTAGAGTCACGGGTCATGACACACTCACACTTAGAGTCACGGGTCATGACTCACAGTCACCTAGAGTCACGGGTCATGACTCACACCCACCTAGAGTCACGGGTCATGACTCACACCCACCTAGAGTCACAGGTCATAACAAGTCGACTCACCTTTCACTCAGGTTGAATGTGTAACCTTATCTCTCGATCCCAGCAAAATGAATTGACCTTTGACCTTGACCCCAGCAAAATGAATTGACCCTTGACCCCAGCTAAATTAACTGACCCTTGACCGTAGCGAAATTGAGTGACCCTTGACCTTGACCCCAGCCAAATCAATTGACCCTTGCTAGTCACCCCCCCTTCCCCCCTTACTAGCGTCCCCGGGTGGGAGGGGACGATAAGGGAACAGCTATTTGACGCGAGGTGCTCCCTCCCCCGGCGAGTGGTGCACGTGAGGGAGGGGTGAGGAGGAGACGGATGCACGTGAGGGAGGGAGGGAGGGGTGAGGTGGAGACGGATGCACGTGAGGGAGGGAGGGAGGGAGGGGTGAGGTGGAGACGGATGCACGTGAGGGAGGGAGGGAGGGAGGGGTGAGGTGGAGACGGATGCACGTGAGGGAGGGAGGGAGGGAGGGGTGAGGTGGAGACGGATGCACGTGAGGGAGGGGTGGGCGGGGAGATGGATGTTGTTGTACGGGACATGAGAGACTAACGAATTGTCTCGTTTTCTGTCTCGTCTGACCGTCTCACCTCACCGCACAGCACCGCACAGCGCCGCACGGCGCCGCACAGCCCCGCACAGCACCGCACAGCGCCGCGCAGCAACGCTCAGAACCGCACAGCGCCGCACAGCACTGCACAGCGCGGCACAGCACCGCACAGCGCCGCACGGCGCCGCGCAGCGCCGCACAGCGCCTCGCAGCAACGCACAGCCCCGCACAGCGCCGCACAGCACTGCATAGCACTGCAAAGCACCGCACAGCACAGCACTGCTCCCGTCTCAAACTCCCTCAGTCCCTACCACACGGACTGTGGCGGAGGTCAATGATGCGTGAGGATAATACACGCCCGAGAGGAGACCCTCCCTGGGAGGGGCGGGAGGAGGCGAAGAAGAAGAAGAAGGAGGAGGAGGCGAAGAAGAAGAAGGAGGAGGAGGAGACGAAGAAGAAGAAAAAGGAGGAGGAGGAGGCGAAGAAGAAGAAGGAGGAGGAGGAGACGAAGAAGAAGAAGAAAAAGGAGGAGGAGGAGGCGAAGAAGAGGAAGGAGGAGGAGGAGACGAAGAAGAAGAAAAAGGAGGAGGAGGAGGCGAAGAAGAAGAAGAAGAAGAAGGAGGAGGAGGAGGAGGACGCGAAGAAGAAGAAAAAAAAAGGGGAGGAGGCGAAGAAGAAGAAGAAGAAGGAGGAGGAGGAGGAGGGGCGGGAGGAGGCAAAAAAGAAGAAAAAGGAGGAAGAGGAGGCGAAGAAGAAGAAGAAGAAGAAGAAGAAGGAGGAGGAGGAGGAGGAGGAGGAGGAGGTAGAGCCACTCGCCCTGTAGTATGATAATGTGTGTTAGCTGACGACTCAGTCGTTATCTTCATGTTTGTGATGCCTGCAGCACCTAACCTCCGGCCAGCGAGTGCGTGATTCTGGTGCTGAGGAGTGCGTTGGGTATGTGGCTACGGTGGTAGAGAGTGTGTGGTTGTGGTAGGGAGCGCGTTGGGTATGTGGCTACTGTGGTAGAGAGTGTGTGGTTGTGGTAGGGAGTGCGTTGGGTATGTGGCTACGGTGGTAGAGAGTGTGTGGTTGTGGTAGGGAGTGCGTTGGGTATGTGGCTACGGTGATAGAGAGTGTGTGGTTGTGGTAGGGAGTGCGTTGGGTATGTGTCTACGGTGATAGAGAGTGTGTGGTTGTGGTAGGGAGTGCGTTGGGTATGTGGCTACGGTGGTAGAGAGTGTGTGGTTGTGGTAGGGAGTGCGTTGGGTATGTGTCTACGGTGATAGAGAGTGTGTGGTTGTGGTAGGGAGTGCGTTGGGTATGTGGCTACGGTGGTAGAGAGTGTGTGGTTGTGGTAGGGAGTGCGTTGGGTATGTGTCTACGGTGGTAGAGAGTGTGTGGTTGTGGTAAGGAGTGGTTTAGTGCGTGGGGTGTATGGCATGGTTTATGCTGTGAGCATGTGTAGGTCTGTATCAGAGTGTGTGTGTGTGTGTATGTGTGTGTGTGTGTGTGTGTGTGTGTGTGTGTGTGTGTGTGTGTGTGTCCTAGTTCTTCCAGAACATTTTTCAAGTGTCGCTCTTAATTCACAAATGCACACACAAAAAAACTTTGCCCTAAGATATATATGTATAATAAATACAGCGAGGAACAGCAAATTAAAATTCTCTCGTGTTAAAATATTATCCCAACAAACTTGAGCCAAGAAATTTCAACACATTATTATTAGTCTTGCAAGAAAATGACTTTAGAAATTTACAAAGTAAAATTACTCATCGTTAACTGATGTGTTAATAACTCACAGGCACTTGACTCATACATGAGAAACACCAGACATACTGCTCTCATACATGAGGAACACCAGACATACTGCTCTCATACATGAGGAACACCAGACATACTGCACTCATACATGAGGAACACCAGACATACTGCACTCATACATGAGGAACACCAGACATACTGCTCTCATACATGAGGAACACCAGACATACTGCTCTCATACATGAGGAACACCAGACATACTGCTCTCATACATGAGGAACACCAGACATACTGCACTCATACATGAGGAACACCAGACATACTGCTCTCATACATGAGGAACACCAGACATACTGCTCTCATACATGAGGAACACCAGACATACTGCACTCATACATGAGGAACACCAGACATACTGCTCTCATACATGAGGAACACCAGACATACTGCACTCATACATGAGGAACACCAGACATACTACACTCATACATGAGGAACACCAGACATACTGCTCTCATACATGAGGAACACCAGACATACTGCACTCATACATGAGGAACACCAGACATACTGCTCTCATACATGAGGAACACCAGACATACTGCTCTCATACATGAGGAACACCAGACATACTACTCTCATACATGAGGAACACCAGACATACTACTCTCATACATGAGGAACACCAGACATACTGCTCTCATACATGAGGAACACCAGACATACTGCACTCATACATGAGGAACACCAGACATACTGCTCTCATACATGAGGAACACCAGACATACTGCACTCATACATGAGGAACACCAGACATACTACACTCATACATGAGGAACACCAGACATACTACTCTCATACATGAGGAACACCAGACATACTGCTCTCATACATGAGGAACACCAGACATACTACACTCATACATGAGGAACACCAGACATACTGCACTCATACATGAGGAACACCAGACATACTACACTCATACATGAGGAACACCAGACATACTACACTCATACATGAGGAACACCAGACATACTACTCTCATACATGAGGAACACCAGACATACTGCTCTCATACATGAGGAACACCAGACATACTGCTCTCATACATGAGGAACACCAGACATACTGCTCTCATACATGAGGAACACCAGACATACTGCACTCATACATGAGGAACACCAGACATACTGCTCTCATACATGAGGAACACCAGACATACTGCTCTCATACATGAGGAACACCAGACATACTGCTCTCATACATGAGGAACACCAGACATACTGCTCTCATACATGAGGAACACCAGACATACTGCTCTCATACATGAGGAACACCAGACATACTGCTCTCATACATGAGGAACACCAGACATACTGCTCTCATACATGAGGAACACCAGACATACTACACTCATACATGAGGAACACCAGACATACTGCACTCATACATGAGGAACACCAGACATACTACTCTCATACATGAGGAACACCAGACATACTGCTCTCATACATGAGGAACACCAGACATACTGCTCTCATACATGAGGAACACCAGACATACTGCTCTCATACATGAGGAACACCAGACATACTGCACTCATACATGAGGAACACCAGACATACTGCTCTCATACATGAGGAACACCAGACATACTACACTCATACATGAGGAACACCAGACATACTGCTCTCATACATGAGGAACACCAGACATACTGCTCTCATACATGAGGAACCCGAGACTCTCTTGCCTCATACATGAGGAAACGAGAATGAACTACACAAAGTCTTTATTGTTATATTCATTTTTCTTTCCCACTCATTCATCTCTCTCTCTCTCTCTCTCTGTCTCTCTCTCTCTCTCTCTCTCTCTCTCTCTCTCTCTCTCTCTCTCTCTCTCTCTCTCTCTCTCTCTCTCTCTCTCTCAAGAAAGCAAACAGGACGGTAGGATTTGTTAACAGAAACTTTTCCTGCCACAAAAAGCAAGGTTGTGATATTTGCCCACCTACCTGGAGTCTCTCTCTCTCGTTAAGACCCCCACCTTGGAATGTGCAGTGGAGTTCTGGACACCACCTGCTCAAGCGAAGGGTATTCTTAGATCGGGAGCTGCGCAACGTGGCACAACTGAATGGATTGATTCCTTCTTTGCGTCAGAAACCACAGGAGGAGAGACTGCCAGAATTATTCGACTTGCTCGGTCTAAGCAAGAGGCGTCTCCGGGGCAGATTTAAAGAATGTTTCAAAATACTTAAAATGATTCTAACCACGTCCATAGTGAACATTTCTTTACAGTAGCGCCAATACTACCAACGAGAGGACATGGACTAATACTTAAGAGGTCAATGAGTTAATCTGGACTGTACGAAATATTTCTTTACCAACGACATTATTGATGCGTGGAAGAAGCTTCCAGAAAACGTTGGTCAGAGCAACATCCTTGATGTCTTCAAAATTAGGTTTGATCATCACTTGTCACTCTCCGGTACTGAATGATTCATTTCATTAAGTCATCATAACGTAGTGGTATATCATGCTCACCTTCTCAACCACTGATCTCTGCCTGGCCAGGCTGCGGTAACATACCAACATTGATTACCCCATGTCACCTGCTTTGTGAGAGTGAGAATTATTGTATCATACTTCAACATCAGGAATATGAAAGGTATAGTAAGTCAGGAGGCTGGAGCTCAAGTTAATCATTACTATTGCCTTTATAACAAAGAGTGAAAGGGATACGTGCCTCGTTAGTGATGAGACACATGACATATTACCGAACGACGTTCCTATAAAAAAAAGTTTCCTTCTGGCATATCAATCCTGCAAGGTATTTTTTTCTACCTTTTTTTTTTTGTACAGGATGTTGACGGAGGGAGGAGTGGAGGGTCAGGGGAGGAGAGAGCCTTTGCTTCGCCATTCTTTCGTTCTGCGATCATGTTAAGGCCAAACCACCTCTCACTTGGACCTTAGTTCTCTCTCTCTCTCTCTCTCTCTCTCTCTCTCTCTCTCTCTCTCTCTCTCTCTCTCTCTCTCTCTCTCTCTCTCTCTCTCTCTCTCTCTCTCTCTCTCTCTCTCTCTCTCTCTCTCTCTCGCTTATTTTTCTCTTCTGTTTCGAGAAAGACACCTCTAAAACCCTCACCGTCGAGACAAACAAGGGCTGTTTGGGACAGACAATGAGGTAAACTCGGTCAGCCGTAAATGAAAATATGAAGCAGTGTGCCTACTGTCGAGAGAGAGAGAGAGAGAGAGAGAGAGAGAGAGAGAGAGAGAGAGAGAGAGAGAGAGAGAGAGGGAGGGAGCTGGTCAACTCTGGGTGTTGTTGACGAGCGGACATAGAGAAAGGTGACGCCGACAATTTGGGGAGGATTAATTGGCTCGCGTAACATAATTGGCTACTCCTTATCTCCCCACACCAGACTTTTGTCTCCCCCGCCCCCACAATGCACGGTTATCTCCCCACACCATAATGGTCTCTTCCCCCCTACACCTCACTGTTATCTTACTGCAGTGCGCTTTTACCTCCCCAACACACTTATCTCCCCAAGACATCGTTATCTCCTCAACAATCCGTTATCTCCCCAACACATCGTTATCTCCCCAACACACTGTTATCTCCCATGACAACGTTATCTCCCCAACACATCGTTATCTCCCCAACAATCCGCTATCTCCTCAACACATCGTTATCTCCCCAACGCATCGTTATCTCCCCAATATATCGTTATCTCCCAAGACAACGTTATCTCCCCAACACATCGTTATCTCCCCAACAATCCGCTATCTCCTCAACACATCGTTATCTCCCCAACGCATCGTTATCTCCCCAATATATCGTTATCTCCCAAGACAACGTTATCTCCCCAACACATCGTTATCTCCCCAACACACTTATCTCCCCAAGTTATGAAGGTTTTCACACCTGATTCTTCCAATAATGCTACCAGTGTAGTCAATACAAAATCACTAAGTTATCATATCATGTTTTCTTTTCTCCCCAAACCACACTGTTATCTCCCTCTCTCATACTTTTAGCTCCCCACTGTACATAAATACCTCCCTGTACCATACCCTCAGCTCTGCAGTCCAGAACTGTCATCTCCCCATCATCTTATCACAGTTTATCCTTCCCACAATACATGTTTACCTCCCCACACTGCACCACTCATTCTCAGCATCGCCTTGTTAATTCCTTACTTTTTTTTTGTTTTTGTTTATTTGGTTGTATATTTTTATGTTTTTGTTTATTTGTTTGTTTGTTTGTTTGTCTGTTCATTCTTCTTGCTTTCCTCTCGTATATGTTATCTCCAAACATCACATATCTAACGCCTCACTCCTCCAAACATCACATATATCTAACGCCTCACTCCTCCAAACATCACATATATCTAACGCCTCACTCCTCCAAACATCACATATATCTAACGCCTCACTCCTCCAAACATCACATATATCTAACGCCTCACGCCACAATCTAACCCCCCCCCCCCCCCCATTGCAGTATACTGTTCAATCCAGGTTTCATGGGTGACCACAGGAACTCGAACGAATTCAGAGCGGAGCAGCCAAACTCATCTTAGAATAACAGAGACCTAACCTAACCTAACCTAACCTAACCTTTATGGATAAAGTCTCGAAAAGACCGAAAATCATTCCCTCCTTTATAGCGTAGAGACTCCGAGGTGATGTAGAGGAAGTGTTCGTTATAACAGGTGGATTTTCCGACCCCCCACAGACCACGATGATGTCCACCGCCTGAAATGACTGTTGTGAACCTCAGAAAAGATGGGAAATGTGACGGCAGACATGACGGAAGTATTACTGCTCGTAGTGGGGTAGAACTTTGGAATATATTCCCTTCCCCTCACCACCCAGATGGTGTAAAGGTAAACGCCATATTTCACTTCAGACTAAAGCCAGACACGCGTACTTCACGACTGGTATCTATTACCAGGATAGATATCCCACTTCGATAGATATCCTATTTCGATAGATATCCCACTTCGATAGATATCCCATTTCGATAGATATCCCACTTCGATAGATATCCCACTTCGATAGATATCCCACTTCGATAGATATCCCGCTTCGATAGATATCCCATTTCGATAGATATCCCACTTCGATAGATGTCCCACTTCGATAGATATCCCACTTCGATAGATATCCCACTTCGATAGATATCCCATATCGATAGATATCCCATATCGATAGATATCCCACTTCGATAGATATCCCACTTCGATAGATATCCCACTTCGATAGATATCCCATTTCGATAGATATCCCACTTCGATAGATATCCCACTTCGATAGATATCATTTTAAACCTGTGTGTCTCATATTCGAATCCAGCCTTAGTGTAGCTGTTGTTATTTTGCTATAGGATTTTTATTTTTCCAATTTAATACTTTCTGATAAAATTTCCGCGGCAGTATGTTTCGGCCGCGCTACATGATATATTTTTCCCCCCTCCACGTCTTTTTTCCGGCCCGCCCGGCTGTTGAGCCGGAGGGAGAGGTGGTTTTAAGTGGGGACGAACCTACGATTTGCTATATGTTTCCACCACAGTTTTTTTATATTGTCGGCAGATAACCTCGTCATGAACCATCAGGACTCATGGTATCTGTTCTCCCCATGTTCTACCACATTTTACTATTAAACCCCCCCCCCCTTCCCACGAGTGTTACCTCCCCACATCGTAGAGTTACCCCCCCCACACACAACACTGTTGTCTTCCCACAGTATACTGATAGACCCAGACCCCCCAGACTTTTATCTCTCGTTATCATACTGTTAACTCCCCCACATCATAGTGTTATCTCCCCACTCCTTCCTGATATATATATCTTCATATCATACTGTTATCTCCCCAGAGCATATTTTTATCTTCCCCAATCATTACTAATATCTCCCACGCTATCCTCTTAACTCCCCAATGATATCTACCCGTTATCTCCCAACACCACACAGTCATCTCCCCAAATCATGCTCTTACCTCCCCATCCTGCAGTATTAACTCCCCAGATTTCCCTCGAAAACCCCAAACAGAAATATGCAGCCCTTGCTGGCGCATCAAATGGTTATATCAACATGAACATATATATTTTTTTTTATCCCAGGGGGCGGTAGTCTACGTTAGGGATTTTAACACAGCCTCCCACCCAGCCCCTCGCTGATGATGAAACGAACCGAGAATGGCTGCAACCACTAGCTCCCCCATGCAACCACTGGGTCACCCATGCAACCACTAGCTCCCCCATGCAACCACTGGGTCACCCATGCAACCACTAGCTCCCCCATGCAACCACTGGGTCACCCATGCAACCACTAGCTCCCCCATGCAACCACTAGGTCACCCATGCAACTACTAGCTCCCCCATGCAACCACTGGGTCACCCATGCAACCACTAGCTCCCCCATGCAACCACTGGGTCACCCATGCAACCACTAGCTCCCCCATGCAACCACTGGGTCACCCATGCAACCACTAGCTCCCCCATGCAACCACTGGGTCACCCATGCAACCACTAGCTCCCCCATGCAACCACTGGGTCACCCATGCAACCACTAGCTCCCCCATGCAACCACTGGGTCACCCATGCAACCACTAGCTCCCCCATGCAACCACTGGGTCACCCATGCAACCACTAGCTCCCCCATGCAACCACTGGGTCACTCATGCAACCACTAGCTCCCCCATGCAACCACTGGGTCACCCATGCAACCACTGGGTTCCCCCATGCAACCACTGGGTCACCCATGCAACCACTAGCTCCCCCATGCAACCACTAGGTCACCCATGCAACTACTAGCTCCCCCATGCAACCACTGGGTCACCCATGCAACCACTAGCTCCCCCATGCAACCACTAGGTCACCCATGCAACTACTAGCTCCCCCATGCAACCACTGGGTCACCCATGCAACCACTGGGTTCCCCATGCAGCCACTGGGTCACCCATGCAACCATTGGATCACCCATGCAATCACTGGGTCACCCATGTAATCACTGGGTCACCCATGCAACCACTAGCTCCCCTATGCAACCACTAGGTCACCCATGCAACCACTAGCTCCCCCATGCAATCACTGGGTCACCCATGCAACCACTAGCTCCCCCATGCAATCACTGGGTCACCCATGCAACCACTGGGTTCCCCCATGCAATCACGAGGTTACCCATGCAACTACTAGCTCCCCCATGCAATCACTGGCTCACCCATGCAACCACTAGCTCCCCCATGCAACCACTGGGTTCCCCCATGCAACCACTGGGTCACTCATGCAACCACTAGCTCCCCCATGCAATCACTGGGTCACCCATGCAACCACTGGGTTCCCCCATGCAATCACGAGGTTACCCATGCAACCACTAGCTCCCCCATGCAACCACTGGGTCACCCATGCAACCACTAGCTCCCCCATGCAACCACTAGGTCACCCATGCAACTACTAGCTCCCCCATGCAACCACTGGGTCACCCATGCAACCACTGGGTTCCCCATGCAGCCACTGGGTCACCCATGCAACCATTGGATCACCCATGCAATCACTGGGTCACCCATGTAATCACTGGGTCACCCATGCAACCACTAGCTCCCCTATGCAACCACTAGGTCACCCATGCAACCACTAGCTCCCCCATGCAATCACTGGGTCACCCATGCAACCACTAGCTCCCCCATGCAATCACTGGGTCACCCATGCAACCACTGGGTTCCCCCATGCAATCACGAGGTTACCCATGCAACCACTAGCTCCCCCATGCAACCACTGGGTCACCCATGCAACCACTGGATTCCCCATGCAACCACTGGGTCACCCATGCAACCACTGGATTCCCCCATGCAATCACTGGGCCACCCATGCAACCACTAGCTCCCCCATGCAACCACTGGGTCACCCATGCAACCACTAGCTCTCCCATGCAATCACAGGGTCACCCATGCAACCACTTGGTTCGCCCATGCAATCACGAGGTTACCCATGCAACTACTAGCTCCCCCATGCAACCACTGGGTCACCCATGCAACCACTGGGTCACCCATGCAACCACTGGGTCACCCATGCAACCACTGGGTCACCCATGCAACCACTGGGTTCCCTATGCAATCACTAGATCACCCATGCAATTACTAGCTCCCCCACGCAATCACTGGGTCACCCATGCAATCATTGGGGTCACCCATACAACCAGTGGGTTCCCCATGCAATCTCTGGGTCACCCATGCAACCACTAGCTCCCCCATGCAATCACCAGGTCGCCCATTCAGTCACTGGGTTCCCCCCCATGCAACTACTGGGTGCCACCCATGCAGCCAGTAGGAGCCCCGTACACTCAGTCGGTTCTCCCATGCAACCAGTGGGTGCTTCGTACACTCATGGGGTTCTCCCATGCAACCACTGGGTGCCCCATACACTCACCGGGTGCCCCCCACGCAACCACTGGGTGCCCCGTACACTCACTGGGTCCCACCCATGCAACCGCTGGATCCCCTCCCCATGCAACTGGTGGGTTTCGCATTAGAGTAAAATAAATGGTCGTGCAGTATTGCCACACATGTGTTTGATATTTATAGGTTCCGGAGCCTTTATATCACATGAATATTACATAGAGAGAGAGAGAGAGAGAGAGAGAGAGAGAGAGAGAGAGAGAGAGAGAGAGAGAGAGAGAGAGAGAGAGAGAGAGACTGGAAGCATTTCTCAAACACTTGCTGAACCGGCTGTCAAAAATTCCCCTGTGACGCTTCGATATATATATATATATATATATATATATATATATATATATATATATATATATATATATATATATATATATATATATGTGTGTGTGTGTGTGTGTGTGTGTGTGTGTATGTGTGTGCGTGTGAACAGATTCACAGGAACATGTATGTATGGATGTATGTATGTCTGTGTATACGTGGATGTTTTATGGTGGCCGCCATGGCAGGGACAAGAATGAGTTCCAACTGAAACCATTTCTAGAGAAAATGTAGAATGATAGACTTATAGAAAAAGAGAAAGAGGAAAAAAAATGGAACATGGATTAATCTGAAATCCTCGAATGTTTGCGGTCTCTTAAAGGTGGAGCATGTTAGATGAAGGAGAAAACTGGGAAGAAAAAGAAGAAAACTCGTCAGCTTGATTGTACGAAGAGAGAGAGAGAGAGAGAGAGAGAGAGAGAGAGAGAGAGAGAGAGAGAGAGAGAGAGAGAGAGAGAGAGAGAGAGAGAGGCCTTTCATAACGGGTAATTCTCGTGTTGTCTCTCTCCTCACAGAAAGTGTAGGAAGCAACGGCCAGTTCCTTAGTCCAGGTGTTTTGGTATGGGACACATCAAGGCAAAAAAAAAAAAAAAATTACCTGTAGAACAAAGAGAGGGAGGCAACATCATGGTCGAAGGGACGGGATGGTTGAAATAGAAATAGTAACACGAGCATTACTAAGGGTGGTGGGTTTTGATTCCACTTTCGTCGACAGGCACGTGGGGGATGAGCCATATCACATATAAGAACAATGCCTCACATTTGGACGAATGATATAACGTAGTAAATATAGAATATAGCTGCTCGTACAGCCATAGTTGCTACACTTGCCCAATAACCCTGGCTTTTGGGAGGCAGAAGTTGTGATGTACGTATTGTACATTTTTTTAGGACACCGTAGAGGCTATGGTTATGCTTAAAATGTTCGTGTAACTGTTGGGTTGTACTGCAGCGTTTTGAAATTTGATAGTACAATGTGCGTTAGAATTAGAAGTCATTAGATGAAACTGCTGATTTTTTTTTCGCTTTAATGAAATCAGGTTCCTGATTATGCATTTGGAAATGCTCCGCAGGTCCAAGTTAATGGAGGAAATATGTTTAATGAGAAAAAAAGAATGAGTATGATTATAGAGAAAGAGAAAAAAGGAACTGTCGACAAAAGAGCAAACACAGTTAAAGATGAAAAAGAAACAAAGGGATTTCTGGAGAGAGAGAGAGAGAGAGAGAGAGAGAGAGAGAGAGAGAGAGAGAGAGAGAGAGAGAGAGAGAGAGAGAGAGAGAGAGACCCATCTATCTCAGAATAGAAGCGAGGAGTCTCTCAGTCAGCGACCACAGCCAGGAAGCGACTGGAAGCGCAACTTTGTATTAGAAAACAGAGAGAACTTCAGGAGAGCCTGAACATTCAGGAGGGTGTAAGGCACACACGGGATAGACTGAACGGGAGCGATGTGGTGTATAGGTAGCGACGTGCTGTCAGTTTACTAGATAGGCCATATAAGGCGGTCAATGGAAACTACGGAAAGGTCTTTGGAGTCTGATTGTAGATGTGGGGCTTTGTTTTCGGTACATTATGCATGACAACTAGAAAATGGATGTGAGCGAATGAGGCCTTTTTTCGTCTGTTCTTGGCGCTACCTCGCTAACATGGGAAATGGCATACACATACGGAAAAAAGAAACTACGTATAAAGGTGAGCGTTCAAACTACAGAGGCATAAGTTTGTTGAGTGTAACTGGTAAGTTGTATGGGAGGGTATTGATTGAGAGGGTGAAGGCATGTACAGAGCATCAGATTGGGGAAGAGCAGTGTGGTTTCAGACGTGGTAGAGGATGTGTGGATCAGGTGTTTGCTTTAAAGAGGATATGTGAGAAATACTTTGAGAAACAGATGGATTTGTATGTGGCATATATGGATCTGGAGAAGGCATATGATAAGGTTGATCGAGATGCTTTGTGGAAGGTCTTAAGAATATACGGTGTGGTAGGAAAGCAGATAGAATTAGTGAGAAGTTTATATTAAGGCTGTAAGGCATGTGTACGAGTAGGGGTGTGTAATGTCTCCATGGTTGTTTAATTTGTTTATGGGTGGGGTTGTTCAGGAGGTAAATGCAAGACTTTGGAGAGAGTGGTGAGTATGCAGTCTGTGGGATAGAAGGCCTGGGAAGTGAGTCAGTTGTTGTTTGCTGATGATGCAGCACTGGTGGTTGATTCGAGTGAGAAACTGCAGAACTTAGTGACTGAGTGTTGGAAGTGTGCAAAAGGAGAAAGTTGAGAGTAAATGTAAATGAAAGAAAGGCTATTAGGTTTAGCAGGATTGTGGGAGAAGTTAGTTGGGATGTGAGTTTGAAATGAAGAAATTAAAGGAAGTGATGTGTTTTAGATATCTGGGAGTGGACATAGGCGACGAATGGTCCCATGGTAGCAGAAGTGAGTTATAGAGTGGTGGAAGGGACGAAGGTTCTGGAGCGTTGAAGAATGTGTGAAAGGCGAGAACGTTATCTCGTAGAGCAAAAATGGATATGTTTGAAGGAATAGTGGTTCCAACAATGTTGTATGGTTGTGAGGCATAGGCTATAGATAAGTTGTGCAGAGGAGGGTGGATGTATTGGAAATGAGATGTTTGAGGACAATATGTGGTGTGAGGTGGTTTGATCGAGTAAGTAATGAAAGGATAAGAGAGATGTGTGGTAATAAAAAGAATGTGGTTGAGAGAGCAGAAGAGGGTGTGTAGAAATGATTTGGACACATGGAGAGGATGAGTGAGGAAAGATTGATAATGGAATGTATGTGTCAGAAGAGGACGGAGCAAGGAGAACGGGGAGATCAAATTAGAGATGGAGGGATGTTATTGGAAAGAAAAAGAAATGAGCGGGACCTGAACATGCAGGAGGGTGAAAGGCATGCGCAGAATAGAGTGGTATACTGGGGTCGACGTGCTGTCAGTGGACTGAACCAGGGCATGTGAAGCGTCCGGGGTAAAGCATGGAAAAAATCTGTGGGGCCTCGGATGTTGTGATAGGGAGCTGTGGATTTCGGTGCATTACACATGACAGCTGAGGAATGAACATGAACGGATATGGCCTTTCTTCGTCTGTGTGTGGCATTAACGAGGTAGCGTCACACACACACACACACACACACACACACACACGCACACACACAAGTGCAGCTGGGTGGGTTCAGAGTACACCTGTGTTTCTTCATCATGGAACATAACAAGGTTGTCAGCGGTCAATTGGCCATGCAATCAAAACGTAAACTGAAGCTTGTGTGTGGAGAGGAATTGCCCCAAAACACGAATACCAATCAGAGACATTTTAGTGTATTTCCTATAACAGTCATCCCGATACTCTCTCCCCCTCTCTCTCTCTCTCTCTCTCTCTCTCTCTCTCTCTCTCTCTCTCTCTCTCTCTCTCTCTCTCTCTCTCTCTCTCTCTGTATTTCACAGAAAAAAAAAAGAAAACGGGATATTGTGATGGTAGCTTTCCCGTTATATTGTGACTGGAGGTATGGAGAAGCTCTTGAACACAGTGGTTATTGGAAGTGAACATGTTCCTCGTTTTGTGCACCACACCAAGACGCGAGGTGAACACCTCGTACGCCTGGCCACCACGTACACTCACTATATCCCGCACTCTCACATATTCATGAAGTCGCGAGGAGAAGTAACAGAAGAACCGAAATACTGGAAGCTGGGCGAAGAAAACACGCCAAATTACACACACGCACACACCCACACACACACACACACACACACACACACACACACGCACACACACGTCCTAAATCATGATCCCCGTTTACTTAAGTTTTAAGTGATGTAGTACAAGCAATAATGAGAGGTAATTTAAACTTAACCTTTTCCAGAAGGTTACGATTTTGATTACGAGCGCTTTAGTCATGCACAGTAACTAGGTTCCAGAATTATATATTGGGGGGGGGGGGGGGGGGTTGGTTGGTGTTTGTTATAAAACTGCAGGAACTCATACAAGATGCTGTTCGAATTGATCCTCAAAGCACGTAAGATGTCCAAAACTATGTGCTACGGTAGGGAACTGCCTCTCATGAAAGAACACAGTGAGTCTGGTCTTAAAAGAATAAGCCTTCGGTTGGTTAACCGTGACAAGTGGGGTACCCCAGGGAGCAGCAATGGGACCTATACTTTTTTTTTCATCATCTTTATCATGAATCTGGAGATTGGATCAACGGGTATGATCTCAAAATATCTCAACTACAGTAAAGTATAGCCTAAGGTAAAAGCAGACAGCAAATATCCCTGCCCAAGACAATATAAAAAGCACTTTTTTGTACATATTAGAGGCTAAAATCTTCTTCTCCAGGGTAATCTGGCTCTTGAAATTTAGATCAGATCGCGTTTTCCATTATATTCTCTCCTATAGAATTTCCATGTCAGTGTACCGTATCTACAGCACGGGGTGTTCCCTCACAGCTATTTTCCCCATCGCTTGATCGCCTGAGGGAGTGTTGGGGAGGAACCTACTGCTTCACTATCCTGTCTCCATCTACGGTGGTGGATGGGGAGGAGCCTTCTGCTTGGGTATTCCTGATCTATATAGACCAGGAAATCACATTGTAGCCACTGTCCTCCACTAGGTAACCTAGTATTACGTCCTTTTGTTGTCTGGTTGTGCCCCATACACTCCCTCTATCTCTCTCTGTCTGTCTCTCTCTCTCTCTCTCTCTCTCTCTCTCTCTCTCTCTCTCTCTCTCTCTCTCTCTCTCTCTCTCTCTCTCTCTCTCTCTTGCCCGTCCACCTGCATGCGTGTGAAGCCTGGAGGCCATTAGCGAAAACGATGGACAAAAAAAAAAAAAAAGAAAGCGAACAACATTAGTGCCTGAAATTTAAGCTGTGTTTAGCATTTTACATTCAATTTCCGGCGTGTACTTTGAATTACACGTGAAATTAAATCTATAAATAATGGTTGTGCAAATATAGAATCCATTTTCAGATTACATTGCAAATCATGAATATCTTTATCTCAGTGTTGAGTTGGACCAATATCCCCATCATAATATATATATATATATATATATATACATATATACATAGGACAATAACGCACAGCGAAAAAACTGTGAGCCGCTTTACCGGGATTTACATAATGATAGGATGAGTGTGGCCGTATTTGTAACGGTGGTGGGCGCCCAAGTTATGTAAACCGGGCGAGACAGTGGACTCACACGCCATTATCTTGACGCCAGGTGGTGAGGAGGAGGTGCGGGGCTCGTGGCTCGGGGCTTAGTGGTGCGCCTGCATAACGGCTCCTCCGTGGTGGGCGATGTAATGCTCCTCTCTCTCTCTCTCTCTCTCTCTCTCTCTCTCTCTCTCTCTCTCTCTCTCTCTCTCTCTCTCTCTCTCTTTCCTCTTCCTCTTCTTCTTCCCTCTATTTTCCTGTCTATTTCACTCTCCTGGAAGATAATGAATGAGAGGATATGATGCATAATGTGCCTCGCGGATGATATATGATGAATGTATGATGTATTATGTATGATGTATATGTGTGTGTGTATATATATCATGTATCATGGAGATATTCAGTCATAAACGTGTAATGACGAGAAGGACCATTAGGGAATTGATGAATTATTTAGACAGTTAAGGAAGATAAATGTTTGACGCAGTGCATGGAAGAGTTGTGAGGGCAGGGTGGCAGGGAGAGAGATAGGGAGAGCAGCAGGGAGAGTGGCAAGGTAGGTCGGTAGGTAGGTAGGGAGCGAGGTATGAAAAGTGACAAGGTAGGTAGGTAGGGAGAGAGGTAGGGAAAGTGACAAGGTAGGTAGGTAGGGAGAGAGGTAGGGAAAGTGACAAGGTAGGTAGGTAGGGAGGGAAGCAGGGAAAGTGACAAGGTAGGGAGGTAGAGTACCGTGGGAGAGAGGCCAAGGGTGCCAGTTATTATTGTAGGTATTTACCCAGCAAGTAAATGGATGGCTCTTGACCCGACCTGACACCTCCCTCAGCCGCTCCCCAGCCGGCCAGCACGTCTAGCCAACAGCATCCTCCTCCTCCTCCTCCTCCTCCTCCTCCTCACCGTCCGAGTGTCCCTTCCAACGAAGTGAGGCAGTGTTAAGTGTCACTCTCCACTGACACCACACACACGTCCCACGGGTGTGTAGCATTGTATCCCCTGTCGTCATCTCGTCAGGCAACTGATATCAGCCTCGTATGATCCCGTGCGACCCAAGCCCCATCATAAATCAGGCACCAAGTTGGCCAATGACTCTGACGTTCACTTGGACATGGCGGCGGCCACGCCCACACAATTAGTGCTATCGACGTGGCTGACCCGACTGCGTCACATAGATGGATCTATCAATGCGGTCACTTAGTCAGGCTACGTGCGCGCCACTCTGGCGCCTAAACAAATCATGTCCATTTGACTCCAAATTCACCCCCTCCTCCTCCTCCGCTCCCATTTCCTACAGAAGCCCATGGGGCTCCTCCTTCGTCTGTAGCAGACCTCCTGATGACACTGACTTTGCTCCTCTTGCCGCATTTCCTACTGGTGTCAAGGCTCTTCCTCTCCCCCTGCAGCAAAAATGTGGCAACCGCCGCGCATTCTGTAAACTGGAGAACCTCTTCCGCCTCCCATCTGCTGTACCGGCGGGACCGACCTTGGTAACATCTCTCCCCTTCTGCCGCACACCATAGCCATCTTGGGACGCCACTTCAGCCCGGTGCTGTACCACCAGCCAAGGCAACGCGTCTCTCCTGCCACACCTGCTCCTGTACCAGCGCCACGGGACTCCTGCCACACCTACATACATCATCTAATTCTACCTCACCTCCTTAGCTAATCCTGCACCACTTGCAGCCGCTCGCTACTCTGGGCTACATTAAAACTGTGTTGTTACTCATGTTACCGTACTCCTCCCTCGCTCCCCACCATTACAGAAGAAAATAGACGTATAAATATTACACCCACTGAATGCTGATGAGGTTAACATATATCCATTCATATGACTGATGGAATTTGCACGAATCATTTTGACTGACGAACTTAGCAGAACCTAGTCACTTGGTAGACGAAGTTAGCAGGATCCAGTGAAGTGACTGACGAACTTAGCAGAACCTAGTCACTTGGCAGACGAAGTTAGCAGGATCCAGTGAAGTGACTGACGAACTTAGCAGAACCTAGTCACTTGGCAGACGAAGTTAGCAGGATCCAGTGAAGTGACTGACGAACTTAGCAGAACCTAGTCACTTGGCTGATGAAGTTAGCAGGACCTAGTCACACGGAGGAGAGGAGAGGTCAGGCACCGTGAGGCAAGGAAGAGTAGGAGGTGAGAAGTGAAGAGGGAGAGGCCAGATGACCTTGGACAATGAGGAGCAAGGAGGGACGAGAGGAGAGGCCAGATGACCCCACCAGACAAACGCTCCCGGGATGTCTGTACTGAGCAGGAAGAAGACATCAGAAACCAAGACTTCCTTGATGAACACTTACAACTAAGTGTACCATTAAAAAAAAAAAAGAAAATACGAAAAGAAAACGTGAACTTTAAAGACAAGAAAGAAAGAAGCTTAGACTTCGGAATCTGTTCTTTTGGGGTTAAATAAGATCAATGTCTTTATTGTTGAGTCCCCCCTACCCTACCCCTCTTGGCCTCCTCGCTTCTGGGTATAAAACTTGAATAAGAAAAAAAAAAAAGAAAATGCTTTCCACTAAATTATTGCCATAGTGGAAATAGACAATATGTATGCAGATGCTGGCCGGGGCACGGAGGAGAGAGAGAGAGAGAGAGAGAGAGAGAGAGAGAGAGAGAGAGAGAGAGAGAGAGAGAGAGAGAGAGAGAGAGATTGAAAGTTCAAAAATGTTATCGGAAAATGTATAAAGGAAAGGATTATGTGGAGAGCCCAGGTGTCCCCCCTGGAAACAGAAGAGAAGAAGAAAAAAAAAAAGAGAATACGATGAAAATCATGATTGAATAATAAGAGCAGATGGAGAGGCTCTTGCTTCCTCAGAAGATGATGAACCGAGGCGAAGATAGGTTTACTTGACATCACGAGGGAACATGATACATCAGGAAGATGCCCACGTACAATAGTGCAAATGTGACGCCATTAGCAAGAAACAGTTTTTATGGAAGTGAAGATAAAGAAGTGATAAAGAAATAAAGATTCTTGTCCTCCAGTTGAAGATGTTTGTGGTGTAGTTTTGTTATCATCATTTTGTCCTGAATTCTCTTTACTTTCCGTGTTCTTTGGCTTTCACGTTCTGTTTCCATATTACTTGGCTTCTTTGTTCTTTGGTTTCAGTGTTCTTTGGCTTCCATATCATTTGGCTTCAATATTCTTTGGCTTCCATGTTCTTTGGCTTTAGTGTTCTTTGGCTTCAGTGTCCTTTGGCTTCCATGTTCTTTGGCTTTAGTGTTCAAAGGCTTCCATGTTCTTTGGCTTCAGTGTCCTTTGGCTTCCATGTTCTTTGGCTTCAGTGTCCTTTGGCTTCCATGTTCCTTGGCTTCCATGTTCTTTGGCTTTAGTGTTCTTTGGCTTCCATGTTCTTTGGCTTCAGTGTCCTTTGGCTTCCATGTTCCTTGGCTTCCACGTTCTTTGGCTTCCCTGTTCTTTCTGCTCGTGAATATTTCCACGTTTGCTCCAGCAGTGACCAGCGTTCGTGGACGACGGTGGGACACGACAGAGAACTTTGTGTCGAACGTCCCGCCATGACGACAGGAGGAGGAGGGACTGTCCTCCCGCCGGTGGGATTGGTCCCACTCGGCAGTCCCATGTCCCTGTGAGACAGGGACATGGGAGGACTATAACAGGAGGACTATGTCCCTGTGATATAGGAGAGACCCCGTCTGATTTGCCCCTCCTGCGACGGGAGGACTACAGGCGGAGGGACCCCCAGTCTGTCTCGACCCTCCTGTGACGGGAGGAGCACACGCGGAGGGACCCCCAGTCTGTCTCGCCTCTCCTGTGACGGGAGGAGCACAGGCGGAGGGACCCCCAGTCTGCCTCGCCCCTCCTGTGACGGGAGGACTACAGGCGGAGGGGCCTCGCCTGTCTCGACCCTCCTGTGACGGGAGGAATACAGGCGCAGGGACCCCCAGTCTGTCTCGACCCTCCTGTGACGGGAGGAGCACAGGCGGAGGGACCCCCAGTCTGTCTCGACCCTCGTGTGACGGGAGGAGTACAGGCAGAGGGACCATGACGAAGGGACGAGAAGACGACCTGAAGAACATCTGGCTGACGATTCGACGCCGGACGAAAGGGCGAGTGAGGGGTCGACCAGAGGTTGAGGTTGAGTTATCATAACTCGTGCCTCTTTATCCTTTATCAATAGACATTTACTTGATAAGTAATTTATGAACAGAGATGAATCTATCGCTCCACTGCAGCTTACCCCCAGCGAACCACACTGAATCATAAGATAACGAAACGGTGAACCGTGTCTCAAACCACAGTGAACCCGTGCCTATGAACCGCTGAATCGCGAGTCCAGATCAACAAACCCGTGTATCGAACCTCAGTGAACCCTCACCACACACACACACACACACACACACACACACACACACACACACACACACACACACACACACACACACACACACACACACACACACACACACACACACACACACACACTACAAAAACCCCCGAATCCTGAGCTCGGAATAGTGAACCGTGTTTCGAACCTCAGTGAACGGAACTTCTCTTCCCTTTCCTTGTGGGCCTCTGGATTAGAGGTGTTCAAATTACCACCACACAGTTACGAGTCTGGTCATTATCCCAGCTCGGCCATGCAGGTCAGGTACAGTTGACTCGGGTAATTGTTGCACCAGCCTGGAGGCTTCGGTCCGGTGACGACTGCTAATGAAACTCCATCTGGTTCGGTGAAGCGGCAACCGAAGCCCCCAACCACGCCAGCAGCTGAGCAGTATGGCCTGAACCCCCCCGATAAGGAAGGATAGATCGGATAGATAAGGAAGGATAGACCGGATAGATAAGGAAGGATAGACTGGATAGATAAGGAAGGATAGATCGGATAGATAAGGAAGGATAGACCGGATAGATAAGGAAGGATAGATCGGATAGATAAGGAAGGATAGACTGGATAGATAAGGAAGGATAGATCGGATAGATAAGGAAGGATAGGCCGGATAGATAAGGAAGGATAGATCGGATAGATAAGGAAGGATAGACTGGATAGATAAGGAAGGATAGACTGGATAGATAAGGAAGGATAGATCGGATAGATAAGGAAGGATAAGCCGGATAGATAAGGAGGGATAGACCGGATAGATAAGGAGGGATAGACCGGATAGATAAGGAAGGATGGACCGGATAGATAAGGAAGGATAGACCGGATAGATAAGGAAGGATAGGCCGGATAGATAAGGAAGGATAGATCGGATAGATAAGGAAGGATAGATCGGATAGATAAGGAAGGTTAGATCGGATAGATAAGGAAGGATAGACCGGATAGATAAGGAAGGATAGGCCGGATAGATAAGGAAGGATAGATCGGATAGATAAGGAAGGATAGACTGGATAGATAAGGAAAGATAGACTGGATAGATAAGGAAGGATAGATCGGATAGATAAGGAAGGATAAGCCGGATAGATAAGGAGGGATAGACCGGATAGATAAGGAGGGATAGACCGGATAGATAAGGAAGGATGGACCGGATAGATAAGGAAGGATAGACCGGATAGATAAGGAAGGATAAACCGGATAGATAAGGAAGGATAGACCGGACAGCTAAGATACCAGTGGGTTTTCAACGCACGGGTCAAAAAGAATTTCAATGATGGAGTTTAGATTGATATGATGTTACGAGAAGTATTTATGTTGGAGTCATTTGATTTATAGTACTTGATAGACAGAAGTGGTGGACATGTACGCCAAGAGAGAAATAATTTGATTCTCACACACACACACACACACACACACACACACACACACACACACACACACACACACCGTAACAGCACTCCAGCAATAACCCAGCAGCAGCAGGAGGACCCCCTCCTCCCACAGGCAATACATTACCGTCCTTGCCCTCCACCGGGAAAAGGCCCCCCCATCCCCACACCACCACACCACCAACACACCGGTAACATCATGGCCTTACAGCCTGCGACACAAAGATCCACTTCCTTGAACCTGACGTGTGTGTGTGTGTGTGTGTGTGTGTGTGTGTGTGTGTGTGTGTGTGTAAGTGCCTCCCAGCGACACGTATGATATATTCTCTTTTTGTTCAACGGTAAAAAAAAAAAAGGGATCGAGTGTCTTACACCTGGAGAATACAGTGCCACACGACCCTGTGTGTGTGAGGGGGAGGGGGGGGGGGGGTGTCAGAGACACCGTTGTGTGGCACAAGGGTATCAGAGGTCGAGCATCGTGACCACAGTGGTATCAGCAGTGACAACGTCTCACTGCTATCACTGAGGGACAGACCAGGTCGTCAACCCCAGCAGTGACAACGTCTCACTGCTGGACACTGAGGGACAGACCAGGTTGTCAACCCCAGCAGTGACAACAGTGACAACGCCTCACTACTGACCCTCCCCCTCACCTCCTCCACTTCCCTGTGAGCCATACAGTGATCTTTGAAAGGAG
>NC_092233.1:6897500-6925000 GCF_036320965.1 Panulirus ornatus | reverse complement strand
GTATTATGTAGACACTCATCATGGAGCTTGTTCAAAGCGCACAAGTAGCCACCTCCACCTTGAACCTTAAGATCTTTATTGGGTAATTAACAACTAATTAACCACGGTAATTAACAGCTAATTGACTACTATGACCTCCCAATTATGTCATTCAATTGTGTAGTTTCAGCCTGATGATTCCTTAAACTCAGTATAGTGCTCTATATTCATCTATTTTATCTAACTGTCACAATTCACACGCATACCAGCCTTAGCTAGGTACCAAAGTGGAGGAGGAACAGTTGGGATTGCCTATGGGCTGACTGCCACACCCAGGATTCGAACCCTTACTGGTCTGAGCCCGGGCGGGCCCTTGTCCCTTGTGTTGCGTGTGTGTGTGTGTGTGTGTGTGTGTGTGTGTGACTTTAACCCACACATAATCAATGACCCTTTGTTGATCATCTTCAATTTTGCGCTTCGAAAGAAACCAGTGAACAACTCATTAGCTCAGCCTTAAAGACGCGTCGTACAATCTCTTAAAAAAAATGAATATCAAGTAGAATATTTATTTAAAAAAAAAAAAGAGTTAATTACCATAATGTGATTGATTCCTCCAAAAATACCTGAACCCCTAATCATATTTCTTTTGGGGGGCGATTCCCCCCCCTTTTCTTATAAAGAGGGGGCCCCCCCTCCCCCCCTCGCCAGGTGTATTGACGGCGCGCGTCTCTCTCTCGTAACTGAAGCAGAGAGTTACCCCACACACAGACGAACGAGTCAGTCTCCCCTCGGTGCCTCCCTCTCCCTACCCCCCCCCTCGGGTCGCCTTCCTCCCCCCTTCCCCATTTCCCCTCCCCAACCCCTTGTTTCCCCCCCCCCCCCCTCCGCGGCGTGAGTCCTGCGTGCATATATCTCACTTCTGTTATGTTCCCCGGCTCAAGCGGTTCGGGGGCCCCCGCCCCGCGCCCCTTCTCCAACGGGTGCCCCCCCATCTTCCCCCGCCTCCTCCCCTTCCCCTCCTCCCCCCCCCCCCCCCTCCTCCAGAGCAGCAGTATGCAAATGATTTCGACAGGAAGCGGCATTTGGGACTGACAAATGGCCCTCCAGTTCTCCGTTTTCTTTATCTCTCTTGTTATTTACCGTGGGAGTGAGGTGTGCGAGTGGTGGTGGGGGGGGGGGGGGGAGGGGGGGTAGATAAAACGTTGAAGAATGGCGGCCTCGAAACGTTTTCTTGGGTGATCGATGTCCAGCGGAACGTTGACGAACGGTGGTCACAGGAAACGTTCCCCCGGTGGTGAACGTTTGCATACACGAGAAGGAGAGAGAGAGAGAGAGAGAGAGAGAGAGAGAGAGAGAGAGAGAGAGAGAGAGAGAGAGAGAGAGAGAGAGAGAGGACACTGGTTGGAACATACATGACTCAGGGGGTCATGTCACGGCGTGGCTTTATGGCTCTGCTACCTCACTACACTACTCTAAGCCTCTCTCTCTCTCTCTCTCTCTCTCTCTCTCTCTCTCTCTCTCTCTATATATATATATATATATATATATATATATATATATATATATATATATATATATATATATATATATATATTATTATTATTATTATCATTATTATTATTTTGCTTTGTCGCTGTCTCACGCGTTTGAGAGGTAGCGCACGGAAACAGACGAAAGAAATGGCCCAACCCACCCCCCTACACATGTATAAACATACACGTCCACATAGGCAAATATACATACCCATACATCTCAATGTACACATGTATATACACACACAGACACATACATATATACACATGCACACAATTCACACTGTCTGCCTTTATTCATTCCCATCGCCACCTCGCCACACTTGGAATACCATCCCCCTCCCCCCTCATGTGTGCGAGGTAGCTATATATATATTATCGTTGTTTCCCTTGTGTGAACCAAGGCGTATGAAGCGTCTGGGGTAAACCATGGAAAGGTGTGTGGGGCCTGGATGCGGTGGATAGGGAGCTGTGGTTTCGGTGCATTACACATGACAGCTGGAAAAGGCATATGAGCTGATGTGGCCATTCTCCAAGTGTTTTTGGCACTACCTCGCTAATACAGGAGATGACGATCAAGTGTGTGTGTGTGTGTGTGTGTGTGTGTGTGTGTGTGGAAAACAGTGATTAGACAATATGTCTGCATTTCCTGGGAGATTTTTTTCTACCTTTAATGAGAATACATGCGTCTTCTCCATACGACCAATATGTATCCTTTTATATGCTCTTCTTCCGAGACCACAGGATTGGTCGTCCCGCTGCTCCACCATCACCATACTGACTCCACCTCCACCCACTGCCACCCACACTACCGCCACCCTCGACGGAGCGCTACGTCCAAGTCACATCTCGTCCTCCCCGTCTCTCTTACCCAGCTCCCTGAACCCTTGTCTTCCCTTCCCCCTGTTTGGATCTCTTCCCGTTTTTCCTTTGGCCTGACGTCATCTCTCGTCCGTGGTGTTAAGACGTCACCAGCCGTGACGTCGACTCCTGACGTCAGAGAACGGTGGAGGGGGAGGGGGGATGGGGTGGGGTGGGTTGCCAAGTCTCGCCCCTGTGTGAGGTGCAGTGCTGGCCAGGCAACCACGACCAGCTGACCGGTGCCCATATCTTTTTATATGTTTAGCGATCTTCCTCATACGTGAACTGATGGTGCTAAGCAGTACACAGAGACTCATGCTTCTCCTTCTTCTTCTTCTTCTTCTTCTTCTTCTTCTTCTTCTTCTTTATTCTTCTTCTTTCTTCTGCTTTCTTTTTCTTTCTCTTCTTCTTCTTCTTCTTCTTCTCCTTCTTCTTCTTCTTTTTCTTTCTTCTGCTTTCTTTTCCTTTTCTTTTCCTTCTTCTTCTTCTTCTTCTTCTTCTTCTTCTTCTTCTTCTTCTTCTTCTTCTTCTTCTTCTTCTTCTTCTTCTTTCTTTCTCTCTTTCTTTTCTTTTCTTTCTTCTTCTCTTCTTCTTCTTCTTCTTCTTCTTCTTCTTCTTCTTCTTCTTCTTCTTCTTCTTCTTCTATCTCTTCCTTTAACCTTCTTGTATATCACATGGTGTTACACCTCAGCTGATCCTATGGCTTGTGTTGTGCCATCATCCTTGTGTCCCTCAACCCCTGTAGATAAATCCTCCCCCCCCAACACACACACACACACACACACACACACACACACACACACACACACACACTGTATACGACCCCAGACAGACAGACGTCAGTAATAGGTTTACAAAAAAGAGAAGATGCGATTCAATCCTGTTTGTGCCGTTCTCAAAGGACGAAATTTAGGTTCCACGCCCGCCCTTTCCCTTAGACTGAGAAACCCAATTGAACTTGGCACTTGGCCATACCTAAATAAACATATATTCCTCTTTAACTCCTAAAAATTAATTCTCTTTAACTCCCTAAAAATTACAGGTACTTAAGTTAAAGGATCTGTCCCAGGAATAGACTGGTATGTCGTTAATCAGATTCTTTTTTAAGTAACCGAGATATCGAGACCACTGTCATTTCCTTATCACTAAAGTAAAAACTTCACGGAAAAAAAAAAAAAAGAACAAAATATACGTCAGTCTCCCCTGATATTTTTAAGTCCTCCGTTTTCTATTTGCGTTGGTGGGTGGCGGTGGGTTGCTGTGGGTGCACGTCGCCCTTGTCTGATTAACTGACTGAGAATAATGAAAGAGGGTGTGGTGGGCTGAGGTGGGTGTGGTGGGCTGAGGTGGGTGACGGGTGGGTGTGGTGAGGAAGGTGACGGGTGGGCGGGTGTGTGTGGTGAGGTGGGTGACGGATGGGTATGGTGGGCTGAGGAGGGTGAGGGGTGGGTATGGTGGGCTGAGGAGGGTGAGGGGCAGCTCCTGGGCGGAGCCTAGCCGTGCTGAGGAAATGATCGGCTGAGGTTGTTAATGTGAGAGAGAGAGAGAGAGAGAGAGAGAGAGAGAGAGAGAGAGAGAGGTCACGAAGACAGCTGACCTCCTCCTCCTCCTCCTCCTCGCTAGCCAGCCAGGGAGGACCTGAGGCCAGCCTGGACGCACGAGATGAGGAAGCTATCGGCCACAGTGTTGTGTGGAGCGCCTCGCTGGTCAACCTGGCTTGTTTTTCAAGTCAATACGCTCACTGGACAGAGGTCCGTGCTCACAGTCGGGGCCAGCCAGCCTACCAGCCAGCAAGCCAGCCAGCCTACCAGCCAACCAGCAAGCCAGCCAGCCTACCAGCCAGCCAGCCAACAAGCCAACCAGCCAACAAGCTAGCCAGCCAGCCAGCAGGGCCTCAAAATTGGGGTCAGCCAGCCAGCCAGCCAGCCAGCAGGGCCTCAGAATTGGAGTCAGCCAGCCAACCAGCCAGCCAGCCAGCCAGCCTGCCAACCAGCCAGCCAGCCAGCCAGCCAGCCTACCAACCAGCCAGCCAGCCAGCCAGCCAGGAGGTCCTCACAACTCTCAACAAATTAAATGTCAACAGGAAGTTTGGTGGACGCTGGCGTGGCTTAGATGACGCTGGGAGGCCCCACGGTAAACAAATTCTCCCGCCGCTTACACCGTGAGAACTGGCCTCAGGAAATGTATTCAGCGGAGGATGTATTTGTCTAGCAGCCAGCCAGCCAGCCAGCCAGCATCAGCCAGCATCAGCCAGCCACTATGGTGTCGGTGCACGGAGGGGGTGTCACGTCAGGGGGGGGGGGTATATACTCCTGGCGTTGCTCGTCTCTAACCATCTGGTGGATTGTTTACCTCAGAGTCGCGCCATAAACATGGTCTGATTACGGTCTTGTCTACATTGCTTGTGAGGTCGTGATGGGCGGAGGGGTGCAATGGTACTCGTTTGTGTGTGTGTGTGTGTGTGTGTGGGTGGGTGGGTGGGTGTGTGTAACACCTGAAACACTGAAATGAGAGAAATGAAATCCTGATAGACTAAAAAGTATATGTAAGATTACGTAGATGCAGTACGGTAAATGTCTACGAGGAGATTTTGAATATGAAGTGAATGTGACGAAGAAATAAGAAACAAAGGTATAGTGTAAAAAGATAATTTAATAAAAGTTGAAAAATTATTCTTATAATGAAGTTTTGAAATATAACGTCTGATGAAGCAAGTTTCATGAGGTGGGCGTCGTGGGGTCGGGTGCGTCGTGGGGTGGGGGCGTCGTGAGGTGGGGGCGTCGTGAGGTGGGGGCGTCGTGAGGTGGGGGCGTCGTGGGGTGGGGGCGTCGTGAGGTGGGGGCGTCGTGGGGTGGGGGCGTCGTGGGGTGGGTGCGTCGTGGGGTGGGTGCGTCGTGAGGTGGGGGCGTCGTGAGGTGGGGACGTCGTGAGGTGGGGGCGTCGTGGGGTGGGGGCGTCGTGGGGTGGGTGCGTCGTGGGGTGGGTGCGTCGTGAGGTGGGGGCGTCGTGGGGTGGGTGCGTCGTGGGGTGGGTGCGTCGTGAGGTGGGGACGTCGTGAGGTGGGGACGTCGTGAGGTGGGGGCGTCGTGGGGTGGGGGCGTCGTGAGGTGGGTGCGTCGTGAGGTGGGGACGAGGTGAGGTGGGGACGTCGTGAGGTGGGGGCGTCGTGAGGTAAGGTCATGAACCTCACATGACCTTAGAAAAGATGTTCACGAACTGTGACCAGGAAACAGATGTTTCCTGCAAGGGACAGGCGGCCCAAGTCTTCCCTCCTCCTCCTCCTCCGCTTCCTCTTCCTCCTCTTTATCCTTCTTCTCCTCCTCTTCCTACGATTTATCCTCCTCCTCCTCCTCCTCCTCCTCCTCCTCCTTCTCTTCCTTCTCCTTTTCCTTTTCCTCCTCGTCTTAGACATATAATTCCTCTGTCCTTGTCTCCCCTAATATCACATGCGTCTCTTCTCTGTTCCACTCCCTCTCATCATTACCATCGTCCTCCCCCTCCCCCCTCCCCTTCTTCCACCTCCACTCATCCATCTCGGGCTTCCACCTCCACCACCTCTCCCTCCTCCTCCACCTCTTCCTCCACCTGAGAGGTGAGACGGTACTTCGATAGGCACCTCCCTGCCAGGCGTGTCGGATGTGGAGGAGCCACACCTCTCTTTGACTGGCTGCCGCCTCCCGTCTCGGGTGCGGCCCTCACGCCACATGCGGCACACAGCCCTTCACGAGACCTGCGGCACACTTCCCTCGCGAGACCTGCGGCACACGGCCCTCACGAGACCTGCGGCACACGACCCCTGCGAGACCTACGGCACACGGCCCCTGCGAGACCTGCGGCACACGACCCCTGCGAGACCTGCGGCACACGGCCCCTTACGAGACCTGCGGCACACGGCCCTCACGAGACCAGCGGCACACGGCCTTCACGAGACCTGCGGCACACGGCCCCTCGCGAGACCTGCGGCACACGGCCCTCGCGAGACCTGCTGCACACGGCTCTCGCGAGATCTGCGGCACACGGCCCTCGCGAGACCAGCGGCACACGGCCCTCGCGAGACCTCTCACGCAGTCAAAATTCCATCGACAATTTATGTCTGCTAGGGAGAGTGGCCCGGGGGTGAACGTGCGGCCCATGTGGCAACCCTAGTGGGGAGTGTAGTGGCCCGGAGAGGATATATGGCCCATGTGGCTCCACTTGTGAGGAGAGTAGTGGCCACGTGGGGGAGGGGGATATATGGCCCCATGTGGCCCCCTCTGGGGAACGAGAGGGACTGAAATCCTCGACCACGAGATGACGACCCTTGATCATAACTGTGTATTTGGTGACCTGGCGTTTGGTATGAGCCTTTGTAAGGGCCAGATCGTCATACCTAAGGGTCGTATCGTTGTTCTCAAGGGTCGTACTGTGCCTTAAAAGCCAGGCCATCATGCCCAAAGGTCGTATCATGCCCAAGTGGCGTCCATTAAGGGCAAGGCCATCATGCCCAAGGGTCGTGGCGTCCCTTAAGGGCAAGGCCATTATTCCCAGGGGTCGTACCGCCGTATTGAGAGGTAGGTAGGTAGGTAGGTAGGTGGAGTCGTGTTTACTGGTCGTCTCGCCATACTTAAAGGGGTTAAGGTCGTTTAACCCACCTGGGTCCTGGGTCCACCTGCTGGCTGGCCTGGCCTGGAAGCCGCCCTCCCTCGGTGCCCTTTCCAGCTGGTTGGCTGGGAAGTGGAAAGTCTCTTTCTTGCTCCCAAATGATCGGCATTAACTTTACGTTGTTTTGTATCAGAATGCTAAAATGAGCCTTAAGTGTGTCCATTTAATGGTATGGTTGTACGCACACACACACACACACACACACACACACACACTTGGGTTCGTATCTTGGACAGGCCAGCAACACGGCTCACATCCAACCTAGGTGTTCATCCTCAGCTTTTAGGAGGCCGGTCGATGACTGGGGTCTGTGTAGACGTGGGTGTATACCTAAGGTTAAGACATGATACATGCGTACAAGGTTAAGAGGCGAGGCGATACGAGTGTAAAATGATCTCCCCCCGTAAAGCACACACACACACACACACACACACTAATGTAAGTGTCCTTAACTCCGCCAGTAACCAGGGCAACTACAGGATCTTGCAGCCCCACACACCCTCGACCAGACACAATAACAGAGGCTCCTGGCCAGCAAACATGGCCGGCGTGGCCCGGGGAACCACACTTACTTCAGTTTTACAGCCAACTGTCGTGCTGTAAGGGCGCCCTCATAGCCTGGCCCAGTGTTTCTTACTTAATTGTCGTTCAGAGAAGCGTAGGTAACAGTGAGGCTACTGCTGCTACTGCTACTGGTACTACAGCAGACGCTTCGCTACCCAGTGCCACTGAAGGCGTCTGAATCACCAGTCATTCTAAGTCTGGAAACTGTGCTGGTTGCGTAAACAGAGACATTCCGTCGACATCAGTGAGAGTTTGAGAGAGAACCACTTACGCTTGTTGTGTTTTACTTGATCTTCTCGTGTTCCTCTTGTTGACGTATGTGACTATCTGTCTCATATTTATTTTTAGTATCTTCTGTCTTCTTCTTCTTCTTCTTCTTCTTCTTCTTCTTCTTCTTCTTCTTCTTCTTCTTCTCAAACAGACAAGCTAAAGAGTGTTGACTGAGATACCTGGGGAGTGACGTAAGGTCTTCCAGTCAGTGGGTGTAGTAGTGTTCCGCAGTGGGTGTAGTAGAGTGTTCCACAGTGGGTGTAGTAGAGTGTTCCACAGTGGGTGGTTGGGACTGGAGAAGGTAAGGTTAAGCTGGTAGGTGGTGTCAAGGTGGGAGGAGGGGAAGTGTCTGGCAAGAAGTGGCGAAGTGATGGTTGTGACACTCAATTGTTTCCTTCATTGGAAAGGTAATCGACCCTGGGGGGAGGAGCGAGTGTGTGCTTGTTCATTGCCTCCGGTGTCTCATACCAGTGGTTGATGGCTGGCTGTTTTAGACGCTGGAGTTCGGTACGTTGATAAGGTTTCATGGCAGAACGTTGCTCGCGAATCACTTTCGTTAGTGTTGGGTGTGGCAGACCTGGCTGCTGTGGTAATGTCTTAGTGCAGGGTGTGGCCCAGGGCACGTAAGTTACGTGTGGCCCAGGTCACGACAGCTGCGTGTGGTCCAGGACACGTCAGCTGGGTATGGCCCAGGTCACAGCAGCTGGATGTAGCCCAGGTCACATCAGCTGAGTGTAGCCCAGGTCACGTCAGCTGGGTGTAACCCAGGTCACGTCAGCTGGATGTAGCCCAGGTCACGTCAGCTGGGTGTAGCCCAGGTCACAGCAGCTGGATGTAGCCCATGTCACATCAGCTGAGTGTAGCCCAGGTCACGTCAGCTGGGTGTAACCCAGGTCACATCAGCTGGGTGTAGCCCAGGTCACATCAGCTGGGTGTAGCCTAGGTCACATCAGCTGGGTGTAGCCCAGGTCACATCAGCTGGGTGTAGCCTAGGTCACATCAGCTGGGTGTAGCCCAGGTCACATCAGCTGGGTGTAGCCTAGGTCACATCAGCTGGGTGTAGGCCCAGGTCACATCAGCTGTTTGTAACCTTGCAGAATTCCACTGGGAAGAAGCAGTGTTAGGAACCTTGTGGTGTTGCCTACACCATCATCCCGTCTACACTTGACTCACTAACTCACGCAGTCTACATTTGCCGACGATCGATCTGTGCCTCACGCTGAAATATCACATCAAAAAAATAAACTTTTTCATTTTACATGCATGGGAAATGTGAGTCCTATTAACGCAAACGCTCAAATTTGGCGCCAGACTCATTATCATTAATCATTGGTACTTTATCAACTCTCATTGGCTGAAAAAAAAAATATAGATATATATATATCTTGTGAAAGTCATGAGGCAAAATCTGTTTCTGTTAATTGCTAATTACCTCGTCATGATACGGTGATTATGATCATTACACCATCCCTGCTAACAACAGGTTGGACGGCTCTGGCGACATGATGTCTAGCCAAAGATGATCTTCTGGGAAGACGATGGCGTTGTATGGCGCACCTGTGCCCCTCACAACAGCCATCTCCGCCGGATAGGTTGTATGCAGAACAGATGATAACATAGATAAGGGAATTATAGCGATCAAGAGATAGTGGACCCGCGCCCCGCCCCCACGAGTGTAAGACACGCCCAGTACAGTACAGTAGGTCTCCCTGAGAGAGAGAATGATCGTACCAATTTGGCACAGTCAAAAACAAGTCATGTAACCCCGTGGTGGATCACCTCGTTGGTTGGTTGGTTGGGAATACGCCGTTCTCATCCTCTTGATTGGCTGATTGCAGTCGCTACCTCCGCCCTCGTCACCGTGCTGACGTCACACCATTGACCCCGGCGACCTTGGCTAGTCTTTCAAAACCCCTCACACTGTGGTGGTTGGATGTGTCCTCTGTAGCGATGCAACCATCCTAGGTCGTCTTGTGTATTCCTCTCCCATGACTCGTATGTAAAGTTTCTATACCGCTCCACTAGGGCAATTGCTCATGACTGTCTGTCTGTGTGTAAAGCTCACCATTATATATATATATATATATATATATATATATATATATATATATATATATATATGTCTTCAAAATGATGAAGAGGAGGATGAGAACAAGAGAGAAGAACCCTTCCGCCGCTTAGGTCTAGAATGAGGAGGAGGTTATCCTGCCTGGGGAAAGCTCCGGTTCCGTCTCACCGAGTAAGTAGAGAAACGATCAAAGTAGTGGTATTTCACCATCGGCCCTGTGTCATCACAGAAATAGCCTCCCACTTATGCTACACCTATGATGTCTCTCTATAATATCAGGCTGGAAATCCTCCCCTCTCGTTTTTTTTTCTCTTTTAATTTTCCAAAAGAAGGAACAGAGAAAGGGGCCAAGTGAGGATACTCCCTCAAAGGCCCAGTCGTCTGTTCTTAACGCTACCTCGCGAACGCGGGAAATGGCGAATAGTATGAAAGAAAAAAGATATATATATATATATATATATATATTATTTTTTATATATTTTTATATATTTTTTATATATATAGCGCGCGTGTGTGTATTACATGGACGCGAATGTATTTTGTCGGTGTTGCCAGATCCTTTAGTTCGTCAAGGCCAGGGGCGTCATACGCCCTCATCCAGCACATTACACGCAGAACGCCGCTACATCCTCACAAATGGCCGTACTTTGTCTCTCATCCAACACAGTATGTGTGTTTACCCGCTACATCGTCACGTCCCGTCGCCCCGCCATGCCCCAAACTTTGTATATTTATCCGTTATATCCTCACACATTCCCGGCTGTTGTTTCGCAGCGATTACAGCAGACATTCCACTTTTATATTGCGCCACCAGGGGTCGGCGAGTGTAGAACAGTTATGACCCGTACACAGCGAAGCAGCTTAACCATCTTATTTCCTCAGTACCACATTATTCTATACTTGTCCCGTCCTTCAGGTTAACAGATGCATGCTTTGTTTCCTCGTTTCAAAGGAGCGGCAGTCTTAACGAATTCTCTTTGTTTAAGACAGACGGACTTACGTGTAATTCCCGTCACATAATGAGAGAAATGTTCTCCAGGAAATTCTTCGCTAAGAGATGGTTCTCTGGGAGAGGGTTCGCATGAAGATTGTTCGCCAGGAGATTGTTCGTCTCGAGATTGTTCGCCTCGAGATTGTTCGCCAGGAGATGGTTCGCTGTAACAGTTTCCTTACTCTCTCATCTCTCGTGCATAAACAAAGCGCATCCGTACCGTACTTGTCTCGTGGTTAATACAACTCCATGCCTCCATGTTTTAACTCACTATTTATTACCGTTACGCTGGGGAGCTGTGTCTCATTATCATAATATATGGATCTTACCGCATCCTGGCGCACGGCTGGGGAGGGTGGTGCCCCTTCTGGGTGACATTTCTCAATAAGACATAAGACGCCTCCCGTCTAGCTCACGCCGGGGTCAGACAAAAGGACATAATGATATATGCCAACCTGTCTCCCCCAGCTGCAGTTTTTGGCCATTACTGAAGTCAGATGTATAGAGAGAAAGTCAGTTATATAAGGCATTTAAAAATAGGGTGTTAATGAGTCAGATATGAAGGGAATTTGATAATGGGATGTTGATGTTGTACAAGGATTGGAAGATTAAATATATGCAAGAGCTAACAGGAGTAAAGACATGGCATATATATATGTATAAGGTTAAGAGACGGGGCAACACGGGTGTAAGACCCTCTCCTCGTAACACACACACACACACACACACACACACACACACACACACACACACACACACACACACACACATCTCAAGGGTATTATTTCAACAGTAAAATAAGGAATTATAAATAAGATTTCAGATGCTTGAAGGCATGTAACAGTCACATCTTTGACTACCGTCAGTCAAGGAGGAGTTAATGTTAAACGTATATATATGTTAACTGTGATGTGTCAGCCATTGTTATAATGAACAACTTAGAAAACGTAGCAGAAATTTTTAAGAATATGGTTATGTATACGATTCCTTTGTCCTCATGTACTTTACACTTACTTATCTCACTTGTATGCTTATATCACTTGTGTATTCCCACGTCCTCACCTGCTTTACAGTTACGTATCTCACTTGTATACTTATATCACTTGTATAGTCCCACGTCGTCACCTACTTTACACTTACTTGTCTCACTTGGATACTTATATCACTTGTATATTCCCACGTCTTCACCTACTTTACAGTTACTTATCTCACTTGTAGACTCATGTCACTTTTATATTTCCCACGTCCTCACCTACTTTACACTTAATGATCTCACTTATATACTTATATCACTTGTATATTCCTGAGACCTGGAGACTGGCAAGTGTTCGACTTGCACACTGAAACTATTGCAGTGTAACCGTATTATTTCCAGTGTTCTCCCAAACCATTAAAACTTTACACACTTTTACATGCAAACTCTCGCCCGCAAAAATGATACTTTCCTCTCACTTTTCCGTGTTAAGGACGCCAGCAGGCGTTGAGCAGGTCTCGTGTTCTGCTTTTGAAGTGACAGACACTGGAACACCTCCCACTTGGGGAACACCTCCCACTTGGGCAATATGACCCGAGTTGCGAACTGGGTATGGTAGTTATTTCCACAGTGGCTTCTGTTCAAGGTGGGCGTTGTTTATTTATGCCCTGGAGAGATTTAGTTCAAAGGGTGTAGTTTGCCCCATGTTGTTGTGTCTATTCTCAGTGGGTTTTTCTTTTTTCTCAGTGTGTTTGATGGGGTGGGGGAAAGGGGAGGTGGAGTTCTCCGCAGTGGGATTTTATGTGATATTTCTCCACTGTAGTTTTTTCCTTAAGGGAGATTTTGGTTCATTTAGGATTAGGATTTCATGGCGATTTAGCTGTTATGAGTATTTTGGTATTGTGTGTTTGCGGGTGTTTCGCCTTAGTGAGTATTTTAGGATTTTGTGTTTGTGGGCCTTTCTCACGAGTGAGTATTTTGGGATTTTGTGTTTGTGGGGGCTTTCTCCATAGTGAGTATTTTGGTATTGTGCGGTTTTTGTGGGCGTTTAGATATAGTGAATATCATAGAATTGTCGCTATGGGATGTGTATTTTTTTGTGTTTTTTATGTAATTTTAGAACATTTTTTTTTTTTTTTGTCTTTGTTGTATATGGAATTGTCTTCTCACCTCCCTCCCACCCCCACCCCCCACCCCACCCCCACAACGTGGGGTTATCTTCAGTGGGGGGTTTCTAGGCTCATGAATTTGTTGGTTTTTTATTTCTATACGGGTTTATCTCCCGGTTTTTTTTTCCTAACATGATATAGTGGTTTATCTGCATGAAGTTGCAAACCTTCTTTTTTCTTTTTTTTTCTTTTTGTTTGTTCGAAAGTATTTTGTTTTAGATTGCTTTTCTTTTTGTCCAGTGGCAGTGGTGTTTATCCATGTGAGGTTTAATGCAAGGTTTTTCATCTCTGTATCTCCCCCTTCTCTCTCTCTCTCTCTCTCTCTCTCTCTCTCTCTCTCTCTCTCTCTCTCTCTCTCTCTCTCTCTCTCTCTCTCTCTCTCTCAGGCCCAGGGTGGTCGGGGGAGAGGAGCTCAATACTGGAGCTTTTGTTCTCTGTTGATTGATGAGGCACTCAGGGCTGAGGGCAGGGAGGGGCAGGGCTGAGGGCAGGGGGCGGCAGGGCTGAGGGCAGGGAGGGGCAGGGCTGAGGGCAGGGGGCGGCAGGGCTGAGGGCAGGGGGCGGCAGGGCTGAGGGCAGAGGGGCAGGGAGGGATGGGCAAGGCTGAAGGGCAGGGGAAAGGGCGGAGGATGGGCAAAGCTGAAGGGCAATATATAAGAACATGCAGGAGAGGGCAAGACGAATATATAAACGAGACAGGACACACACACACGGGACGGTGTGTGTGTGTGTGTGGGGGGGGGGGGGAGGGGGGGGGTAGTAGTAGTGTACTAACTGTAGGATGCTCGATCCTTTTATCAACAAACAAAGAAAAACAAACATATGTCTGTAAATGGTTTCAGATATTCTGTTGTTTTTTTTTCTCTTTTTAAATTCTTGTGATTAAGATCTCATCCTCTCTCTCTCTCTCTCTCTCTCTCTCTCTCTCTCTCTCTCTCTCTCTCTCTCTCTCTCTCTCTCTCTCCTTTTTCTAGAATTCGAACATGTAAATGTTCAATTTGCATCTGACGTTGAACTGATTATTATTCTTGCATTTTTTATTTTTTTTGGGGGGGGTGGATTGTAATTAAGCAACTACATCATATTTTTTTGATGTGTCATCTCATAATAAGTCAAAATATACAAGTTCAAGTACAAATTCAATATATCCCCCCCCCCCCACCATACACACACATATTTTAAGCCGTCTCTTATCCACATTTAAGCAAATCTTTCAAATGGTATTTCCAAGAATCCTTTTATGCTATGAGTGGATGGACCACTCTTCGTCTGTTTCCTGGCGCTACCTCGTTGACACGGGAAACAGCGATTATGTATATAATATATATATATATATATATATATATATATATATATATATATATATATATATATATAAAGAAGGAGATGTAAGGCGCCTCGTATAGATGATACGCAGGAGATGCGTAAATATACCCGGAGACGCAGAGATGGAGGCGTCAGTCAGGCCTCTGGAAACTTGGCCGCTTCCCACAGCTGCTCCACTGGAGTCTGGAAGGTTCTCACGATGGCGTCTGGAACGTTCTGGAAGGTTCTTCCAGAGGCATCTGGAAGGTCGTCTTACCAAAGACATCTGGAAGGTTCTGGAAGGATCCTTCCTGAGATCTCTAGGACGTTCTGGAAGCTCAGGCGGATCTGGAAACGTGATGGAAAGGTCCTTCATCTGGAAGGTTCTGGAAGGTTCCTCCTACAAGACCTCTGGAAGAGTCTGGAAGATGATTGCAGGTGCAGCTGGAACGTTCCATCAGGCATTCACCTCTGAGGAGGAGGAGGAGGAGGACTGGAAGGAGAGGAATATGGCTGTGTCTGGTAGGGCAGAGAGGGACAATATGGAGGAGGACAATATGGTGGAGGACAATATGGTGGAGACCAGTATGGTGGAGGACAATTTAGTGGAGGACAATATGGTTAAGGACAATATGGTGGAGAACAATATGGAGAAAGACAATATGGTGGAAGACAATATGGTGGAGGACAATATGGTGGAGGACAATATGGTGGAGGACAATATGGTGGAGGATGATATGGTGGAGGACAATATGGAGGAAGACAATATGGTTGACCGACAGTATGGAGGGATGGGAGAGGATATCAAGGATCTCTTAAGACCACCTCAACAGAATATCGTCGCTATGGCTTCGAAGTCGGCCATCACCACCACCATCACCACCACCACCACCATCACCATCACCACCACTGTTGGCGTCTTCCTTCCCAGCCAGTTATCGCGGGTGGCGGGGAGGCCGCCCCTCCCTCCCTCCCCCAGCTGCAGGGCCTGACGGTGGAGGAACCTCACTCCTCCCTCCCCCCCTCTCTACCTCCTCCCTCCCCCCCCCCCTCCTGTCAAGAGGATCAGCTGTGTCGGTGATTGATGATCTCCCCCCCTCCTCCCCCCTCCCTCCCCCCTCCCTCCCCTCCCCCCTTTAAAACACCCACCTTTCACACCCCCAAAAAGAAATACTGGGGAGGAAAAAAGTTTGAATAAACATATTTTTCAGCGGAGGACACACACACACGAGAGAGAGAGAGAGAGAGAGAGAGAGAGAGAGAGAGAGAGAGAGAGAGAGAGAGAGAGAGAGAGAGAGAGAGCGAAATTTGATGGCGAAGAGAGTCAAACGAGGCTTTAATGGCGTGTCTTGCAGCTCCTTTCCCCCTTCCCCCCTGGCGGGCTAAGCAGGTGGACAAGGGCCGCGTCGTCAAACTGGATGAAACTGTGAACTCAGAAAAATCCATCAAAGTTGCATTAAGGCGGATGGATGTTCAGATATCCGGGGAACGCCGGTTGGCAACACTGTGGAGGTCGCCCTCGGCGGGCATTATAGGCTGTATCATGGCGCGCGGGCCCGAGTGTCGCGTCTGGTTATGTTCTGTAATGTTTTTTCCCCCCGTGACGTTTTGATGACGTCAGAAAGGATGTAAGAACTGGGAATGGTATACTCTCCAGTTTTCAGCCCATATATGTGGTTGTTTAATTTGTTTATGGATGGGGTGGTTAGCGAAGTGAATGCAAGAGTTTTTTGGAGAGAGGTGCAAGTATGCAGTCTGTTATAGATGAGAGGTCTTGGGAAGTGAGTCAGTAATTGTTCGCTGATGATACAGCGCTGGTGGCTGATTCGGATGAGAAACTGCAGAAGTTGGTGACTGATTTTGGTAAAGTGTGTGAAAGCAGAAAGTTGAGAGTATATGTGAATAAGATTAAGGTTATTAGGTTCAAGTAGGGTTAAGGAACAAGTTAATTGGGAGGTAAGTTTGAATGGAGAAAAACTGAAGGAAGTGAAGTGTTTTAGATATCTGGGAGTGGATTTAGCAGCGGATGGAACCATGGAAGCGGAAGTGAGTCACAGGGTGGAGGAGGGAGCGAAGGTTCTGGTAGCGTTGAAGAATGTGTGGAAGGAGAGAACGTTATCTCGGAAAGCAAAAATGGTTATGTTTGAGGTAATAGTGGTTCCAAAATTGTTATATGGTTGCGAGGCATCGGCTATAGATAGGTTTGTGCGGAGGAGGGTGGATGTGTTTGAAATGAAATGTTTGGGGACAATATGGTGTGTGAGGTGGTTTGATCAAGTAAGTAATGAAAGGGTAAGAGAGATGTGTGGTAATAAAAAAAGTGTGGTTGAGAGAGCAGAAGAGGGTGTTTTGAAATGGTTTAGACACATGGAGAGAATGAGTGAGGAAAGATTGACAAAGAGGTTATATGTGGTAGAGGTGGAGGGAAAAAGGAGAAGCGGGAGACCAAATTGGAGGTGAAAGGATGGAGTGAAAAAGATTTTGAGCGATCGGGGCCTGAACATACAGGAGGGTGAAAGGCGTGCAAGGAATAGAGTGAATTGGAACGATGTGGTATACCGGGATTGACGTGCTGTCAATGGATTGAACCAGGGCATGTCAAGCGTCTGGGGTAAACCATGGAAAGTTTTGTGGGGCCTGGATGTAGAAAGGGAGATGTGGTTTCGGTGCTTTACACATGACAGCTAGAGACTGAACGTGAACAAATGTGGCCTTTGTTGTCATTTCCTGGCGCTACCTCGCGGGCGTTGGGGGGGCGGGGGGGGAAGGGTTGTCGTTTCATGTGTGACGGGGTGGCGGCAGGAATGGATGAAGGCAGCATGTATATGTATATGTATATATATGTATATGTCTGTGTATGTATATTTATGTATACGTTGAAATGTATAGGTATGTATATGTGCGTGTGTGGGTGTTTATGTATATACATGTGCATGTGGGTGGGTTGGCCCATTCTTTCGTCTGTTTCCTTGCGCTACCTCGCTAACGCGGGAGACAGCGTCAAAGTATGATAAAATAAATGAATAAGATATACATCTATTTATTTATCTACCTATCTATCTATCTATCTACCTATCTATCTATCTATCTATCTATCTATCTATCTATCTATCTATCTATCTATCTATCTATATATATATATATATATATATATATATATATATATATATATATATATATATATATATATATATATATATATATATATGTAAACCTTTTTGATGCAGTAGTAGGAGGAGGAGGAGCCCAGCCAGTCTCGTGAGACTCCGTATCTGAAACTTTCTCACAAGTTTTTGAATTTTGGTTGACTGTCGGCATTCATAACTTCAGTCCCCCAGTTTGTTACCTTCATTCACAACTCTTAGTAACATAAAAGTATTTTCTTACATTTTTTTTTTTCTATGTAAATCCTTTACTTAACTCATGTTATGGCGTCTGGTTGTTCTGTCTTTCTGTCTTTTGAAAAAGTGTTCACCATTTAACATTTATCACACCAGCTTAAACACTCTCTGTAAATGCCGTGATCAAGTCGACCCTTACTTATCTCTCTTCTGTGCTTGTTTGTTGTTATCACTGTATGTTTGTTTCTGACTCGTTGAAATTCTTTGGAGGATTGAAGACTGTCAGTCCAGATATGTAACATCTTGTAGTTCATTTTGCCACAATGTATATATATATATATATATATATATATATATATATATATATATATATATATATATATATATATATATATATATGGGTTTGTATTCCCTGGGGATAGGGGAGAAAGAATACTTCCCACGTATTCCCTGCGTGTCGTAGAAGGCGACTAAAAGGGAAGGGAGCGGGGGGCTGGAAATCCTCCCCTCTCGTTTTTTTTTTTTTTTTTATTTTCCAAAAGAAGGAACAGAGAAGAGGTCCAGGTGAGGATATTCCCTCAAAGGCCCAGTCCTCTGTTCTTAACGCTACCTCGCTATCGCGGGAGATAGCGAATAGTATGAAAAAAAAAAAAAAAGTATGGGTTTGTGTGTGTGTGTGTGTGTGTGTGTGTGTGTGTGTGTGTGTGTGTGTGTGTGTGTGTGTGTGTGTGTGTTGTATGACACGTCTGTTATTCCCGTTTTCCAGCATACATCATCGTTGGTATGTCGTGTAACCTCTCAACAGAAGGTGAGATCATGTCTCTTCTATAGGAGATACCCATCGATTATGCCCTTGTTAAGTTAAGCACACAGTTAAGCATACTTCATGACGCGTTCTTAAGACTTTCCAGCCGGAGTGTGAGTTCCATTTCTGTCCCATAATTCATAAACAGGAATGAATGGATAATGATACCATGATTATGAAAACATATTTGATTCCATTTTATTCTGAAATTGTTTTTACATAAATACACGAAATAGACAATATAATCTTGGCTGAGAGAGGCGAGGGCCCTTCCACGCAGCCACACACACACACACACACACACACACACACACACACACACACACACAGGGAGCTGTAGATGTTAGAAGGTGGGGGGTTAGCACTATACACTGGTCCAGGCACAAATAACACACAACATTACACCGTATTTTTGATGATTTCCTATATGCCCTCACACGGGTCCTGGTCGTGTCTGTATGACACCTGGTGTGGTGTGTGTTGTAGTGTGGTGTGGTGGTAGGGTGTGGCAGGGTGTGGTGTTCGCGGTGTTAGGGTGTGGTGTTGTGTTGTGTTGTGTGGTGTGGTGTAGTGTGGTGGTGGTAGGGTGTGGCGGGGTGTGGTGTTCGCGGTGTTAGGGTGTGGTGTTGTGTTGTGTGGTGTGGTGTAGTGTGAGGTGATAGGGTGGTGTGGTGTGGTGTAGTGTGAGGTGATAGGGTGGAGTGGTGTGGTGTGATGTAGTGTAGTGTGAGGTGATAGGGTGGAGTGGTGTGGTGTGGTGTGGTGTAGTGTGAGGTGATAGGGTGGTGTGGTGTGGTGTGGTGTGGTGTAGTGTGAGGTGATAGGGTGGTGTGGTGTGGTGTGGTGTGGTGTAGTGTGAGGTGATAGGGTGGAGTGGTGTGGTGTGGTGGTGTGAGGTGGGTGGAATCTTTCCTCACTGTCGCCAAGAAAGTTGGCTTCATTTGCCTCAGTTTTCCCCCTCCTACCATGATGCCTCTGGTGCTGGAAATACCTCAGCTGATGCCAGAGAGACACATATCCTGTGGTGATGGACACAGCTCTTGGCTGAGCTCGTGTGGTTTCTTGGCTGAGGGGAGGACACTCACACCCGTGGCTGGTCACCATTCCTGGAGGCAGACGAGACAATACACACCACACATGTTCCTGTGGTCACTAGTATTGATCAGTCCACAGTCGTTGGTGATCTCTATTACCACCTTAACCAGACAATTGGTCGGTTGGATGGTTGGTTGGTTGAACTCCAGTTAACTGTAAGGGTCATTAAGACCAACAAGAGTCATGTTTGAAACCAACAGTCGAAAAATACCTGTTCAGGTTAATCTCTAAGACCATCTACACGTATTCACTGTATATATGGTCCGTGACAGACCAGGCTAACATGACTGGGCTGCACGACAGACCAACAGATGTTCTCCTCTTCCAAGGTTGGTACATATGACTGCCAACAGATGTTTATGTCTCCCTGTGTTTATACAAGAGACATATACTCCACTGTTCGTTAGTCACTTTTTTTTTGATGGTGGGGCATTAAGCCTACCGCCTGCTGGGGTCATGAATTTGAAAGTTGATGGTGTTGTGAACTGAGGATGATGTTATGAGTTTGTGATGATTTTGTGAGTATGATGATGTGAATTGATTGTGTTGTTACTAAGATGTTAGTGTTGTATGATCTCACGTCTCACGATGTGGCTTCCTTCCTTAACACACACACACACACACACACACACACACACACACCTATATATATATATATATATATATATATATATATATATATATATATATATATGTGTGGATAGATAGCTAATCAAACAGATAAACACGTGTGTGTGTGTGTGTGTGTGTGTGTGTGTGTGTGTGTGTGTGTGTGTGTGTGTGTGCGCTTCTTTAAGTGTCCCTTTCTAACTCTGTGGGGTTCTGCAGCGCCCAGAAAGCCGGCCACGTCCATCGGGAGGGACCATAGGTCATAGAAGTGTAGTATTATTGTGCGTGTTGATGTGGGAATATGACGGATCACCAGTTGCGCTGAATGTGTTTGGTGTCTTCACTATGGTCGTTGTATCGTGGGCGTGAAGGGTCGTGGGATGTGTTGAATCGGTGTTTGTTTAACTTAGGGATGGCTGATCTCCACAGAGTAGCCGAGTGCGACTCGTGTTTGTCTAGGGAGTGTGGTTTCAGATGAGTGTATATCTGGTGTAGTGGTGGTGTTTAAGACTGAGTTGGGAGAGCATTTTTCGAGTGCTTTCGGGTCGTTTCAGTGTGTGTGTGTGTGTGTTTGGTTATGGTTGTCGGGTGTGGGATCATTTCTGAGTAGATGTCTGAAGTTAGAGGCAGAGGTAAGCTTTTTATTGTACTTAAGGGATAAATGTAAGATGTGAAGTGGTCTGGACGGGAGAGAGCTAATGCTATTGTAAAGAATTGAATGCTAAGCATCTTAAGATGAGACTACTGGGAGGATCTTCGTTTCACTGTGTAGGTGTTGAGTGTCTGTGGTTGCTTGGCAGCCGGTGATTGTTTTGGGTGCTCTGTTTTGTGTGGTTTGCAGCTTTGTCAGATTTGCTTTTCAGAGTGTGGGAGACCAGGCAGGTGAGGCGTAGTTTAGGATGGAGCCGATGAATTGTGCGGGGAGGAAGTTCAGTGATTCTCTTTCTTGTCCAAATCTCTTGCCACTGAAAGACAAAAGAGGACATCTGGGAGATCTCTCCATTCCAGTCTAGGCACGAGGACCCGCTTCAGGAGACTGACATATAATTCGTGACCAAACAAGGTGTTTGCTAAACGTCATAGGAAGGTGGTCTGCGTCAGGTCAGGTCAAACGACCTGTCGTATGGGTTGAGGTAATGTGGGTGCCTGAGATGTACCTCCTCCTAGCGGCCACAGTGATGGAAAGTGGCGTTGTGAATCCTACAGTCTTTCTCTTGGAGCATTTTGACTTCATCATTCCACTGTTTGCACACCTGATACTGATTCCTATCAAGGGGAAACTGACTCCAGACCTCGATCACTCCAACAAGAGGACTGTCTCAGGTGCACATCTTCCCCCAACCTCACCTCGGGACGACAGTTCACGCCGGGAGCCACCAAATGATGGGCTCCTGTGGAGGGAGGAGGTCCTCAGTGGTCAATGATAATGTTCATCGATGATGGTACATGATTGCTGAGGGTGACTTCTTACCTCATAAGGGCGGGGTTCAATAACTATTCTCAATACTGGCGAGACTGGCGTACAGAAAGCAGAAGAGAAAGTGTATCTCGTGTATGTCTCGGGGGCGTAGTTTCAGACAGTGCGATTGTAAAGTTCTTATCAAGTGGTCACAATTTATACTGACTTTCTTCTCCCGCCACCCAGAGAGTCCGTTCTATCCTTATGAGTCTCCTGCAGCACTCAGGAAGCTAGCCACGTCCACCGGTCGGGAACACAGGCCATGGAGTGTGTGTGTGTGTGTGTGTGTGTGTGTGTGTGTGTGTGTGTGTGCCGAAGGTACATTGGGCAGTTGGGTAGTGAGTACTGAGTGTCTTGTTTATGGTAGTTGGACATGAAGGATCTTAGGATTTGTTGACATAGATTATTTCCTTGCTGATCCGTAAACGTTTCCAATCCTTAAACGTTCCCAGTCCTCAAACGTTCACACACAACGTTCGTATCTCAAGGTGATGGACTCTTGCACACATTCGTTTCATACAAGACAGTATTTATACATCAAGAGTTCGTGGCTATAGTGTGCATCTGAGACGAAGAACAACAGATAGGTATGTACACACACACACACACACACACACACACACACACACACACACACACACACACACACACACACACACTCATCACTGAGTCCCTCATTATACGTAAAGCTTAATGAAGCTTTCCAGTTGAATGTTAAGCTTTCCAGTTTAATTTTAAGCTTTCCAGTCACAGCTGCGTAGATCATCTCGATACTTGCCTCCTGCTGGACCGCTCGAGCCGCTGGGCCAGCTGAGTGAACCATCTGCTGAAGCAGGGGAGGACCGGTGTCCCCAGCCACCTGTGGAGCCAGAGGCTGAAGGCTCGGCAGGTGGTGAACACAGTGGCCAACCAGCTGAGAGAGACGGTAATGACCCAACTTTGTAGACAGGTGGGGAAGCCCCGACAGGTGGTGGTGGTGACGACCCAGGTGGCGAAGCCCTGGCAGGTGGTAGCCCAGGTGGCGAAGCCCTGGCAGATGGTGGTGGCCCAGGTGGCGAAGCTGGTGGCAGCGAGGAGGAGATACAGGTGGCTGGAGCAGGTGAGACAGCTGGTGCAGGATGGGGAGGTGGGTGTCTCGCTGCTGGGGTCAGGGAGGGCGTCGTGCTGCATGGCTGCCGAGTTCTCCCCTGCAGAGATAAGAGATAACCCAGGCTGAGATAAGAGATAACCCAGGCTGAGATAAGAGATAACCCAAGCTGAGATAAGAGATAACCCAGGCTGAGATAAGAGATAACCCAGGCTGAGATAAGAGATGACCCAGGCTGAGATAAGAGATAACCCAGGCTGAGATAAGAGATAACCCAGGCTGAGATAAGAGATAACCCAGGCTGAGATAAGAGATAACCCAAGCTGAGATAAGAGATGACCCAGGCTGAGATAAGAGACAACCCAGGCTGAGATAAGAGGCGTTGGGTGATCGTGAGAGCAAGATAACAGGCGCCGTCAGGATAACACAATGAGTCAAGATAACTAGGATGGCCACATGAGGATAAGATAACACGGTGGGTTATCATGCCGATAAGATAACAATTACAGTCATAAAAGATAGGATGACATACGGTGGGTCATCATGATATCAAGATAACAGGCACGTGCTTATCAGGGTAGCAACACGCAGGGGATCAACATACAGGTATGATAACAGATATGGTCATGTGAGGCTGATAACATGCACTGAATCACCACGAGGGTAAGATAACAAGTAACGGGGTACAATGAGTGTCGGAACCATTTAATATAACAGGTGACATCACTAAGATAACCTTGAGATATTAACTCAGGGTGTAAGCTGCAGATATAAGCTGAAAACAAAGATAAGGTAACAGGAATAAAGATTAGATAACATAGATAGGATAAAGATAAGATGGATAACATGATGGTATATTGACATCATGGGAATATACTGGGGCAAGATAACTCATTATAACACTAGATAGGCTCACAGAAAGTGTAAGATAACATACTGTAACATATCTCTGGAATATATCAACAGAATACACACACACACACACACACACACACACACACACACACACACACACACACAAAGATAAAGTAACTTGTAAGTAACTCTCTCTCTCCATCTATAGAGTTTTCTTAATTTAATGACATATATTCCCTCAAAGGCCCAGTCCTCTGTTCTTAACGCTACCTCGTTATCGCGGGAAATGGCGAATAGTATGAAAAAAAATATATATATATATACATACATACATACATACATATGTTCGCCCTTTCCCACTTTATCAAGGTAGTGCCAGGGACACACAAGGAAGAGCCTCATTTTCATTCGTCCATTCTCCAGCTGTCATGCATAAATCATCAAGAACTAATTAGCTAAATGCTGCCACTTTTAACGACTCAGACGGACAGTTAACTGAATGATAATTAAGTTAAAGTTAAGGTGTGTGTGTATGTGTGTGTGTGTGTGTGTGTGTGTGTGTATGTGTGCGTGTGTGTGTGTGTTAAGGGTTGGCGGGAGGGGTCGTACAGGGTAAGGGAAGAGACCAACTTTACCTGTGGCTTACGTCCTTGATGCCCAAAGTCCAGGTCACAGTAGGCGGGAGTCACGTGACGCTGCAAGGGTCATAGGTCAGGTTCCCCCCCCACCCTGCTCTCTCTCTCTCTCTCTCTCTCTCTCTCTCTCTCTCTCTCTCTCTCTCTCTCTCTCTCTCTCTCTCTCTCTCTCTCTCTCTCTCTCTCTCTCTCTCTCATCGTTCGAACTGTTTCAAAACAAAGGTTTTTAAGAGTTTTTTTTTGGCATGAATACTTATTCATGACGATGTGCTGTTTTGCACACACACACACACACACACACACACACACACACACACACACACACATACAGACACACACACACTATGAGAGAAATGAAACTCGATAAGTATATATATATATATATATATATATATATATATATATATATATATATATATATATATATATATATATATATATATATATACTCATTGTGAGTGCTGAAGTGGATGGATTATGTAGGTTAGGAGGCACCCGGTGATATGTGAGGATACAATGAGGGAGACTGTAAGCCACTGAGGCCTTGATATTCTGGAAGGCGAGAAGCGTAATGGGGATAGAATAACCCGGATCGCTGTGGTGTATGGGGGGCGACGTGCTGTCATTGGGCTGAACCAGGTCATATGAAACGGGTAAGATAAACTACTGTGTAGTCTGTGGGGCTTGGCTGTGAATAGTAGGCTTTGGTTTTGCTACATTATACACGACAGCTAGAGAATGGATGTATGCAAATGAAGCCATTACTCATTTGTTCCTGACACTACCTCGTAAAGGGAGAGAGGGAGGGAGAGAGGGAGGGAGAGGAAATAAGGTAATCGTTATATATATATATATATATATATATATATATATATATATATATATATATAATTTTGATATATGAATATATCTTATACATGAAGGTTGTATGTGACTCTCATCTGCAATTCCAATTGCTTGCCTGGGGAGAGCTCTTTGGCCTAATGAATAATGACTGAAGTAACCAGTCATTACATTGTTACATGTGTGTGTCACTCTCCTTCATCTTCACGCCCCTCTGCTCACCTTCACGCACAGGATCATGACGACCATGAGACATGGCCTGAAATTCACCTGCTTTCCCCCCACTTGTCTGTGGTACCTTCATATTCAAACTTGCATCTCAGTCCATATTTAATGCCAGTGTTTGTGTTTCTCCCTCTGTGTGTGTGTGTGTGTGTGTGTGTGTGTGTTATCCTCTTCCTAACTGTTGTAATTAATTCATGTAACCTATTTCACGGAACTAATTATTTTGTCACGCACATCAACCTCTTTTATTTTGCAGTGCGATATCATACGAAATAACACAATTTCAGTTCGTTTTATTGTTTGTTTTTTTTCTTGGGTTTATCAGAGTCTGATCATGTAAACATCAAAGCCAGAAGCTCTGATGGTCGACTGGTAGATGATGTTGATGGTCGACTGGTAGGTGATGTTGATGGTCGACTGGTAGGTGATGCTGATGGTCGACTGGTAGGTGATGTTGATGGTCGACTGGTAGGTGATGCTGATGGTCGACTGGTAGGTGATGCTGACTGTCGACTGGTAGGGAAAGCTGATGGTCGACTGGTAGGTGATGTTGATGGTCGACTGGTAGGTGATGTTGATGGTCGACTGGTAGGTGATGTTGATGGTCGACTGGTAGATCGGTTCCCACACAGTTTATCCCGTGTTGTATTATATTCCGAGGGATAATTGATTTTCTTTTTTTCCCCCGGTGTTTTCAATTTCATTTTTCCCTGGAGGTAAGTCTATCAAGCTTCGCCATTATTTACGTGTTGTACATTGTAATGTAATCAGGAAATTGTGGATCAGTATGGAGGCCATCACACACACACACACACACACAGACTTCATTGGCAAGACTAACATGCTTATCGAGTATGGCTGTAGAATTTCAATTATATATATATATATATATATATATATATATATATATATATATATATATATATATATATATATGTACAGAGCATCAGATTGGGGAAGAGCAGTGTGGTTTCAGAAGTGGTAGAGGATATGTGGATCAGGTGTTTGCTTTGAAGAATGTATGTGAGAAATACTTAGAAAAGCAAATGGATTTGTATGTAGCATTTATGGATCTGGAGAAGGCATATGATAGAGTTGATAGAGATGCTCTGTGGAAGGTATTAAGAATATATGGTGTGGGAGGCAAGTTGTTAGAAGCAGTGAAAAGTTTTTATCGAGGATGTAAGGCATGTGTACGTGTAGGAAGAGAGGAAAGTGATTGGTTCTCAGTGAATGTAGGTTTGCGGCAGGGGTGTGTGATGTCTCCATGGTTGTTTAATTTGTTTATGGATGGGGTTGTTAGGGAGGTAAATGCAAGAGTCTTGGAAAGAGGGGCAAGTATGAAGTCTGTTGGGGATGAGAGAGCTTGGGAAGTGAGTCAGTTGTTGTTCGCTGATGATACAGCGCTGGTGGCTGATTCATGTGAGAAACTGCAGAAGCTGGTGACGGAGTTTGGTAAAGTGTGTGGAAGAAGAAAGTTAAGAGTAAATGTGAATAAGAGCAAGGTTATTAGGTACAGTAGGGTTGAGGGTCAAGTCAATTGGGAGGTGAGTTTGAATGGTGAAAAACTGGAGGAAGTGAAGTGTTTTAGATATCTGGGAGTGGATCTGTCAGCGGATGGAACCATGGAAGCGGAAGTGGATCATAGGGTGGGGGAGGGGGCGAAAATTTTGGGAGCCTTGAAAAATGTGTGGAAGTCGAGAACATTATCCCGGAAAGCAAAAATGGGTATGTTTGAAGGAATAGTAGTTCCAACAATGTTGTATGGTTGCGAGGCGTGGGCTATGGATAGAGTTGTGCGCAGGAGGATGGATGTGCTGGAAATGAGATGTTTGAGGACAATGTGTGGTGTGAGGTGGTTTGATCGAGTAAGTAACGTAAGGGTAAGAGAGATGTGTGGAAATAAAAAGAGCGTGGTTGAGAGAGCAGAAGAGGGTGTTTTGAAATGGTTTGGGCACATGGAGAGAATGAGTGAGGAAAGATTGACCAAGAGGATGTATGTGTCGGAGGTGGAGGGAACGAGGAGAAGAGGGAGACCAAATTGGAGGTGGAAAGATGGAGTGAAAAGGATTTTGTGTGATCGGGGCCTGAACATGCAGGAGGGTGAAAGGAGGGCAAGGAATAGAGTGAATTGGAGCGATGTGGTATACAGGGGTTGACGTGCTGTCAGTGGATTGAATCAAGGCATGTGAA